>NW_009596638.1:0-27460 GCF_000690535.1 Cariama cristata
CTGTTTCCGCCATGTTGGGGAGGTCAGGTATCCTCTCAGGGCACGGTGCCGGGCGGGAGCTGTTGCTCATCTCAGGAGGGGGGAAAGGGCGCAGAAATGGAGAAAGAGAAGGGCAAAAGCATCCGAGGCCGACCAGTGTCACTACCCCATCAGTCTGAGGGACCCTGCTCAGGAGCATGCAGGGAGGTTGAGTGCCTCTCACCTCACTCTGACCAAGCTACACACTTTTAGGGACATTTATGAGGAGAAAGAGGTGTCTTTCCCAGCCACCTGCCACCCCACCGTACACGTTTTCCTCATCCCTCTCATCGCTGCCAAGTTACAGTCGTTCAACTGGCACCCGTCAAGCGGGCTGGAGCTTTGCCACTGCTTTCAGCAGAAAAAAACAGGATCAGGATCTGGGTCCTCGGGATATTTGCTGGGGAAGGAGGTTCCTTGCATACTTCGCAGCCTAAAAAGACAAAACCAAGCATCGACTTGAAAATTTATTTTGGCAAGGCGGTGATGTACAGTAATTGCTTTTTCCTGCTGCCGCCTATAAAGAAAGTAATGAAAGTGGCTGAAATACTGTGGCGTAATGTCAGAATTTAATTAAAGATTATGAAAAAGTAGTGATGAATGTGTGCAGGTTGTCTGTGCATCACCGTTTTTATGATCGACACATGATACCGGAGTGGTGGAAACTGCACGGTCCCTCAGGAGTGGGACCTGCAGCAAGTGGGAGCTGGAGGGGGCTCCGGGAGGGCTCAGCAGGGACCCCCACCGCTTGCTACCTTGGGGCTGGAGATGCTAAACTGTGTCTTTATGACATAAAAACTTCTTTAGGGACACCCCTCCTTTCATGCTTACTTTGCTGCCGTGCTCTTCTTGTTTAGGGCACCAGACAAACCTTGCCTCACTCTTCCTGATTTATGCAAGAAAGCAGCAACAAGATTCTGAGATTTGTTAATCTGGTTAGCAACAACAAATATACACTTAGTAGAGGCCAGGGAGCCCATTAAAAGAGCATACTCAGTTCCGATGGGAAGTGTGAATGTGCTAAGCCAAGCCTCCCCTGCTTACTAACTGGAAAGCACAACTGACAGCTAATAATTTGGAGCGGTGTCTAATGTAAATACAGAATTAGAACATGCTCTTAGTACACAATTTCTGTAAGCTCACAGCTTTCAATTTGGAGAAGCTCTGCCTATACGTGCAGATGCATGCTGGCATCTAAGCCAGAGCTGATACAAGCCCATGAATTAAGTGAACTCCCCTTACTTTCGAGAAAAAGAACTACAGCAAAAACCCCAAACCCATCCTTTCAACTTCTCGTGTTTCTGGAGGTCAGGGAAGTTACGCCAGGACAGAGTTTGGCCCAGCAGCCTTATTGCATGACCTTCAGAGTGGAGAACATGGCAGTGGTGTTCAAGAACTGGAGGGCTGGGGAAAAGCTGTGATTCCTTTGCAGAAGGGAGGTTGATGGTGCCGATGCTCAGCGGCAATAAATGCCTATTCTTTGTGGAGAGAAATCCACGATCCTTCTCCCTTCCTCCCTAGCAAGACAACCCTTGGGGGCATCTCTGCCTTTCCTGGAAGGTACCTGGACACCATGAAGAAGGCAGAAGGAGAAGACAACCTTCTGTCTCTCAGACATGACAGAGCCTATATCCCCATGGACAATCACCTGTTTGTTCCCATCACCCTGCCCACAGTGCCGATGATGAGGCTGATCATAAATTTTCTGCTTTTTGCAGCCCCTTTGTCATCCCCACAGCTCTGGGCAACAGCAAAGGCTGCCGGGGGGAGCACAGACCTGCTGATGCTGCAGATGGGCTGTGATACTCAGAGATGCTTGACTGTGAAAAGCCAGTTTCCCAGCCCACAGTGTAGATCTCGAATATCTTGGCTGTAAATATCCTGAGCTGGTTGTGGGAAGATGGGATAGCGAGGAGAGGACACCTTCCCTGGTAGCCCAGAAGGTGCCTTAGGCCTGCTGGCAGTGACTCAGATATCGAATGGGAAGAGCAGGCGTGCTGTGCCGTCTGCTTCTCCTCTTGAAGTATCAAGATGGGGCTGGTGTAAGCAGAGGGGTAGAAATAGATCTGCACCATCTTCTTAAGGTGCCTGAAGAGGGGAGCGTGCAGCACCCCGAAAAGCACGGGCAGCAGATGAACCCTTCCACCTCTGACTGAGGGGCTGCTGGAAAAAACCCACCATCCCACCCCCTCTTCTTATCCCATGGCATTTGGACGACAGTCCTGCATATGTCACCAGGGGAAGTGTCAAATCTTACTTGGGAGCCGACTGTGCCAATTTAACACCCTGTCACTCAGAGCCACGGCACAGGTGTGACCCAAGAACACCGCTTCTCGTCCTCCCGATCGTATGTCATGTCCTTAGCCTGCTGAGCTTCTTATTAGGTTAGAAAGTCAGTGCTGATTTCATTCTTTTCTCTCCTCCTCCTCCTCCTCCTCCTTTCCCTGCGTCTTTTCCCCAACTGTTTGGCTGCTCGTCCTGCCACGAAACTCTTGTTAGGTTTCTAGAGCAGCAAGATTTTCCTACCTGCTTGCAGGCACGGACGTTGGTGCTACTGGCTGCCAAAGAAGCCTTCCAGGACACTCGGAATACAGATCTGTCCTGCAACTTGGAGACCATTTTGCTTCTTAACAAGAGATACAGTCCTGACAGTGGGAGTCATGCCTGGGAAGATGGTTGGGATCCATCCATCTTCTCCTTCCAGCAGAAGAGTATCTGCTTCTTTCCCACTACTCAGACCCCTGAGGGTGGAAGGAAGTTACTTCCAAAAGCTGAAGGTCCCCTTGTACTTTGGTGCATATTTGGACAGCACAGTTGCTGCTGCAGGACAAGACAGGGGGTTCATATGGTTGCTGTCACAACCAGTCATACATCCCTGTGCTCATTTATAGCTAGGTCAACTGGGAAGAGCCATTGACAGAACTGATGGCCAGGGTAAAAGCAGGCCTTCGCTGCTGCAGCTTGTCTGGGTCAAAATGTAAGAGCAGAGGGAGGTATCCCTGCAAAGTCACATTGGTGGATCTCCCTGTGGAAATTCCGCAGCATCAGCTGCACCATCACCCTGGTGGGAAATGGTCCAGGAAGCAAATCCAAGAGGCTCCGGCTCACTTTCTTTTTTGCTGTCACTGGGAAACTTTCCTTCCTAGATGGCACAGGGGATCTGTCAGCCTGGAAAACCGCTTGGGTGAGAGAGCTGTGCAAAAGAGCATGTTAGAGAGACAACTCTGACCTGCAGCAGAGCTTATGGGTTTTAGGAGCCGTTTGCCCCTCAAGGGGAAATTCTCCTTGTTCTCCAGGACTTTCAGAAGTAGCAAGTCAACATGCCCCCTTTGAAGCAAACGGTCTTGTCTCTGATCTTGCTGAACGCTGCTGTAAATGCGGTGCAGCGCCTCCGGTGATTTCCATGCCAGATCTTCCATGGATATCACGCCACTGCAGACTGATTTGCACTGGCTGAGCTCTTATAGCCCAGCAATACATGCAGTTGCTTTCACTTTCAGCCTAATGGAATACATTATTTTCTATCTTCCTCCTGCTCAGATTCATTTATAGTGATTTCATAGCTCAACCTGCCTCAGTGATAATCTCTGCAAACTTTGAGTTACACTGAGCTGATCAGTCCATGGACTAGGAGGGTGCCTTTGAATCAAATGTTAAAGCTGGAATCCACTCCGTGCTGGATGTTACATTATACATTGGGAGATTTTTTTTCTCCTAAGGGATGGCTTGCAGCAGAGAGCATACTGAAGAGTGTTGTTCTAGCACAAACACAGCTATTTAAATGAGCCACAGTGAGAACAGAATTTGTGTTAGGTTGGGAGGATAAAATTGGATTGAAATTGGATATACTCACATATATACCATTGATCTCATCCGTCCTTACTTTACATATGTTGGATTTCCTGCTGCCAATATAGAGGAGCAGCTCTAAAATAAGCTAAAGGCATGTAAATGGAGAGCAGTATGTTCAAGTGGAATTACGATTTCACCTCTAGGTTTGTTTGAGAGGCAGAAATAAGGCCCGAGCTCTGCGTTGTTCCACACACGCTGTGCCTGTTCACATCATAGCTATGGGAGAGGTGCTCCTCACAATGTTATTTAGATTTATATCGCCTGGGTGAGTAAGGGGTGGGTAAGGGCACAGGTAGGAACTGCAGATCAGGGCTCCTGCTTTCTCCTAGCAGTGTGGGAGAGGGTGCCCTCCCGCATTCAGAGCAGGGAGCCTGGTTAGGGTCCCCCGGGTCCCCCAGCCGACACTCCTCATCCTACGCTTGTGTCACCAGTTTGGCTAGGAGATCCGGTAAATATTTGCCTCCGTTTCCCTCCTTGCCAAAAGGGTGGGCTAAAACTTACTAGTTCAGGAAGATTTATTACGCAGGCTTTGCAACGTGCTCTGCACTTCTCAGAAGGACGGTGATGTTCTCTAGAACTGGAAACCCTTCCTCTCTTCGAGGAGAACTGGAAACCCTTCCTTTCTTCAAGACATGGTTTAGTGGGTTTAGCGGGCATGGTGGCATTGGGTGTACGGTTGGACTTGATGATCTTTGAGGTCTCTTCCAACCATAATGATTCTATGATTCTTTATTCCCACACTTGCTGCTTGCCATCTGGCTGAGAGGCATACAGAAAAGAAGACACAAATCCTCCATTTAATTATACTGCGCATTTTATTATCTCACCTCAGATTTTTTTGTTAATCTCTTTTACAGATTTCGTTTACATAAGTGGAGTCTTTTAACTTCAGCAAGCTACATCACTTTCTCTTTTGATTCTCCAGATATCAGTCAGCTAGAAAGAAAAGAGAGGAAAGAACAAGTGTTCTTAAATTTTTCATTGGGTCTTTCCTATTTTTTAAATATTGTTTCGTCCTCCTCAGCTCCCCAACTTAAATGCTAGAAGGCAAACTGCACAGCCAAAGCAGGATAACAACTCCCACAGGGACAGCGGAGCCCCGCTTATTTGGGACATTTAAGCCCAGATAAGACAAAGGTCCAGAGATAACACTAGTGAGACCCATTCCACCACCCCTCAAGTCTACAGGCAGGAATAGCTGCATAATGTAGTGCCCCTAGATATTTTCTGATGCAATTCCCATACACTAAGAGCAAAGCCCAGGGCTGGATTTCTTAGCACTCAATAACTTGATTTGCAGCTAATTCTAGCTGTAATTAAGTGTTAGTGTTAAGCCCCTGTGCAGGAAGCAAGGTGTTCAGAGCTGACTGCAGGTGCTGAGCTGCCTCGCGGGTGTAGTTTGCGTTATAAGCTCTGTTGGGAATTGCACCCTGAAGACTGAGGACTTTTTGGGAAGAGGAGTAGGGAAGTGGGAAGTGGGGCCAAGGAGAGCTGCTGGGAAGAGTTGCAATGCTGCTAACAGTCAATATCAGCTCTAGGGCACAGACAGCACCCTAAGAGAGTGAATAACCTTCCCAGAAGAAGAGGGTGTACATGAGAGCGGGTGGGGTATCCGAGGTCTCAGTTAAGTGAGCAAACACGAGACGAAAGCCCTTCTGAGGAATATAAATATCTCCGTGGTGATGAGCTGCTGAGAGGAGGGAAAGGCAGAATAGCCAAGGCAGAAATCGACCTCCTGACAGTACCGTCTGGGGTGTCCTGTAACATCTCCACTAGCAGTTTCTCTAGGACATCTTGGTATTTTTCCAGCTGCCTTGGAGTGAGCTGCATCCCAGCTCCGACGGGAACAGCTAGCTGTGGAAGAAGCCAGAAAAGTCAGAAGGAAAAGCTGAGGAGAGCAGAGGGAGGTAGGTTGGGGTGCTTTGACCCCGCTTTGGTCAAGTCGGTAGAGGGTCTAGGGCTGATTTGAAGCAGAGAGGATGATCCTTATATGGGGAAAAGCAACATTTTGGTCAATGAAATCTTGTGCTGTTCAGAGTGCCAAAGTTTTCATGCATTGGATCATCTATGGGCTGACTCAGAAACACAGATAAAGGTACCTCCTGGCAACAGAGACTGTAAGGAAGAAGATAATTTCTGAACTTTATAATCCTCCACTATCTCACACCTTGACCCTCCAAGTCATCAGCTTTACTGATGCTGGTGAAGCACCCTGCCTTAGTAAAGGCTGAGGATGAGACATCATCCTGCCTCCACACTGGCTGCCTTTGAGCCAGCTGTGGCTCAGATGTACCCGAAGTAAATAGAGTTGTTCCGGTCATGGCTGGAGGCACAGGAGGGCTTGTGGTTGCAGCGGGGAGGGGTGTTAGACCCTGGGATGTGCTGGTTATTTGATGCTTTGAACCGCGAATCCTTGCTGTTTAAATCCTATTGTTGATTCTTGGTGCACCACGTTTGTGAGAGTAGTTGTACTTTAACCTGTTTCTTGGCCAAATTCCAGTCTACCTAGTCCTGCTGCCTGTCCCGCTCAGTCTCTCCCGCAGTTTGGGGTGGACCTACACATTCCTTTTGCTGGCAAAGAGAATGGCCAAGCTCACCACAGGAGCAGCTACACAGACAGGGCAAAGAGTTCCCTGTGTTCAAGCGGAAAAGCACAATTTTCAGACTTGACTAACCAGGTAAGGACGCCTTTGAGGGCTTAGACTGGCACTTAAATCCCTAAAATTGGCAATTTTCTAATCTGTATACAGACTTTGCGGGGGGGGGGCGGCTGTATGGGCCCAAGTTTATAAATAGGGTCTTGCCAGTGCAGAGGACTGTGAGATCGGAGGTGACACTGGGCAGCTAATCTGGAGCTGGGTGTAAAAGTGACAAGTTAAACCCAGAGCTGAAGCAGAGCTGCAAATTCCTGCCTTGCAGTTGGCTGGTATTCACTGAATGGCAAAGAAAGACCTCATGTTGTTTCTGTCTTCCTAAGGGAGAAGCCAGCTGGGTCTGAGGGGTGACCAGGCTGCTGAATGTCCAAGATAATTTTTATAGGGTGGAGGTAAAACCTTTCTCTGATGCAGCCTTGCTCAGTTGCCTGGCAGGACTGGAAGGAAATGGGTGGTATTCCTTTATATTGACCGTGAGCTCCCTGGTAACCGCTACTGTCTCCTCAGGCAGCACCACCAAACACTCCTCTGTAGCCAGGCCCTGTGGGCTGACTCTTGGGCTACTTGTCCTCCTGTGTGTCCTCGTGGGCTTCTTAGAGTGGCATGGTTCAACGCACCTGGATAGTCTTGACCTTGTTGACATCTGCACCGGATTGCTCAGAGAAGGCTTCCTCTTCCAGCTGCTGCAGCGAGGTCAGGGATTTCTTCTGCTCTCCATTGTTCCTCTCCTTTTCCTGCAATGTAGAGAGCAAACGGGGTGGTGATGCTGAAAAAAGGGTACCACACCTGCTCTGCACCATATCAACAGTGTGATGCCCAGCAGCCAGGAGCCTGTGGAGTTGGGCACAAAACCAGAGGGACTGGAGATCTAACCACTGCCTGGAGCCAATGCAGCATCCTTCCCCAAGGCCACAGCTTGTTGGGAAGGGACCCATCAGCTGTGGTCAGCATGGCCTTGGGGACTGTAATTCTGACATGCAGCAGAAGCCGCAATGTTGAGTGTAAGGTTGGGTTACAGGATTGCATGTAAAGATCTGTACCAAACATGACACTCTTAGATGACTCCTTTGATCTGTGCGAGGTAACACTGTCAGCAGGCTACCAGCCAAGTGTACTGACCTTACAGAGCCCAGTCCTGGTTCTGTAGCAACAGCAATGAAGTTTAATGCACAGCCTCATTGCAAATGGAGAGCTCTGTGCACATGTTATGTATCACCAGCCTTTCTTGCAAGTCTGTAATGTCAGTCCTTTCCCATTTATGGGGCTAAACTTGGCTTCAGGACCTCCCTGAAAGAGAAAACCCAAATATCCCAACCCAAAAGGAAAAGCCAAAAAACCCAAAACCCAACTCAAAGTTGCTTTGGGATATGACAGACACCACAGGACATGTAAAATGCAGTGAAGGCTGTGCTCAGTGTCAGACCAACTGCTTGCTATGCACTTGCTTTGATTTAAAGGTGTGCTCCGAGGAGGAGAGGCAGACGTTGGTCAACTGATTTCACCTACGTAGCTACAAGAGTTGTGATGTATGAAAAATTGATCTGGGGACGGCGCATGGGTCCCATCATCTTCCTCAAGGAGTTGAAGGATGACTGTACTCCCCACAAAAAGCAATTGCTATCCAGCAAGCAGATAGGTGTTGGAAACAAGATTTCTCCCCAGTATCAGTGGGTTGTGTCAGGCAGGGGAAGCTCGCTTTGGCTGTGTTTAAGAAGATGCAGTCTCTGAGGCAGCCTGCCTGACACCTTTCAACACTATTAGTTTCACATCAAAAGAAAAAACATTCTCATCTCTGCACATCCCGGAGGTGACAACCATCTGGAGGATGGTTAATTATTTGTTACAGCAAAAAGACCCATCAGTATGGGGATGGGAGGCTGCATCTTCTCTGTAAAAGTTACAGCCACTAGCATGGAAGAAAGAAAAACAAGACCCACTAACTGCAGATGATAACCCACGCAGGTCTTTTAGTTCTTATGTAAAGGAGTCCAGGCTCTTGCTTTCTAGTCTCACATCTCAAAAGTTGTCTCTGCCCTCTCCCATCGCCCTTCACTTTGGGACGAGTGAGGGACTGTCAGTACCATGGTATCTCCTGTTTGAACAGAAGGGGCAGATGGTGGGGATGACAGTGGCACGGTGTGCACTGGCAGAGCTTGGGGGATGAGGGAAGAAGAAACTGGTTCATTCAGGGCTCCAGCCCCTGCAGTACGTTTCTTGGGGGTTACCTGCATTTTTTGGAAGTCGCTCCGGGTGAAAAAGGGCATGAAGCCTTCGGTCTGTTCAGCCAGCATAGACAGCACGTACACCAAGAGCAAACTGGCCACCACCTTCTTTGAAACCATCATGAGAGTCTGAACGATGCAGGAAAGAAGATATCAGGGTGATAGCGGAGAGGGTCATTTGACAAGAAATCCCTTTGTCTTTTCATCAGCTGCAATCTAATTTATCTGCCAGCTAACTAGAGGTATATTTACTCTTCCAGTTGCTCCTGAGCTGAGAATAGAAGTGTCTTGACTGACAATTCGCCTCTCAAACCTTCTTCTGTAAACAGATTTGTTCTTGAGCAATATCTCCAGAGATTTCAAGCCCAGCCCTTCAGCACTGTTAAAGACTCCCTCTGTTCTGCAAGCTTTAGCCCTCCAGCTGTACTGGTTTAAGACCCACACACATCCAGAGCAAAATGCTCCCATCAATCCCACTGACAGCAAGGGAGACAGGGATGCTGTAAGAGAGAAAAACCTTAAGATAGCTGTTTTGTTAAATTTTGTTTTCATATTCCTCACTCCTGAAAACTTTCCTTGATGGACTGAATCTTTTAATAAACCTCCCTGGGTCCAAGAGACCTGGGAAGGGCATATGCCAGCCCGGCTCCATATAAAGGGCTTTAAAAACTAGTATACTTTAAAAAGTATACTACTATAAGGTATACTAGTATGCTTTAAGAACTAGTATACTTTCCTAGTATAAAGGGCTTTAAAAACTACCTTCTGAAGTGATTTAACAGCGACTTCACGTCAGAGGAGGACTTACGTAAACATTAAATGTTCTCTTTAAATATTAAAATATTCTCTCTGGACAAATTTAATGAAGTCTGGTCCCACAGCTTAACTGCTCTACCTGATTGGCGCCTGATCCTTAATTAGTTTCAGAAACCTCTTGGTTTGGACGTTATTGAAAAGACATTGTTAGGTCAAATTTGACCCCTAAATTAGATTTCCCATAAATATCAGCTAGTATTGAACCGAAGGCTAGTGGAAGTTAATTAATATTCCTTTCCCGTAGCACTTGCCAGTCACATCCCTCCGCTGTGTGCCAGGCCAGGGGAGGGCTGGCGGTGAGCGAAGGTGGCTGGAGCCCCTCTCCTCTCCCTTGGCACTGTCTAGGGCAGCACCGGTGCCTTCTCCCCCCTACCCACCCATGCTAGGTCATCAAAGTTATCAACTGCGCTGGGACATCGCCCTGGGTGACCCAGCCAGAGGTACCTTTTACTGCAGTGATCGAAAGAGGATTTCTCAGGCTCTCCCCTTGTAATACAACGTGTTGATAGGCATACGTGCTGATAACATGGTGTTATCTCAGTAGCATCAATCTTTTGTGCCTTTTCATTTATTCTATCACCGTAATAAAATATAGCCATATACAAACAAACCAACCTAGTCACCTCCTTCATCTCTTATTGACTATCCCTTTGTGAATTGATTCGCTCCCGCTTCCCCCGGAGAAATACTCCCACACATTAGTCCAGTCAGAAAATGTTGTTTCTGAATGTCCCTTCCTTATTTTGTAAGCAGGACATGTTTTTCAGACCTGAGATCTCTAGCTCAGTGCCTCTCCAGGCAGATACGTACTTTGCTGTTAGTGAATTTGCTTCCAAGCTACAAAGAGAAAGCACAAAGCAGGAGGATCCCAAGTTCAGCATCAGCACAACAAAGTACTGCGGTCGCGTGGGGCTAGGTGCAGCTTTGCCCAGCTCTGCTTATGCCTGCATGAAATGGGGTGCAATGCCAATTTGGGGGCAGGAGGGGTGAACATCCATGTGGTACTGGAGTGAGTGCAGTGAGAAGACAGTACATTTACCTACCGAGCTGTCTTCCAAAGAAATCAAATCGTTACTGTCAATAGGAACTGTCTGTGACTCATTTTCTGTCTGTTCGAAGCAGTTCCCCCAGTACAGAGGGCACCCAGGGCTCCCTGCGCCTCTGCAGCATGCTTCGATGTCTGCCAAGTGCTCACGACAAGCAGGGAGGCAGGAGCCGCTGGAATTGATGCTCCTATGATGGGGGGGGTGAGCAGAAAGCACCTTTCCCCTTGTTTAAGCGTCGATTTTGTTCCCTCCTCCTTGTCAGAGCTCTCTCTACTGAAGCCAACACATGTGGGTAACACCAGCACCTATCTGAGCACCCATGAAGTACCCACCCCACCAAGCTCACAAGTGGGAGCAGAGACCAAGGACCTACCTGGTGAGCACAGCCACGGGATGCCAGAGGTCAGATCTCTTCTGGCTCCTGTTCGCGCCGGGATGCTCCTGCTGCCTTTCCCCCCGTTATATACCTGTACAGGCACCGGCGCGCAAGCACTTACCTGCGCAGGTGCCCACGCTTCCAGCAGAGCTGACGAACGGCTACCTGGCCTGCATGGAAACGGCTTTGCCAGACAGGGAACTTTGTTATCTGCATTGGATTTTTTTAGGAGTTTCTCGTTGCCAGGAAGATCCCCTTTCCTCCCTCCCCAGGCTTCTGTCTTTAGGCTGGCAACTGTTCCCAGTGGGTCCCACAGCTGGGCAGGCCCCCTAAGGCAAAGCTCTTGCTGCCTCAGTTTCCCCATCTATAAGGTGGAGAAATTTCTCTCTCCCAGCTTGTCTTTTTAGATCGTGAGCCCTCCAGAATAAAGCTCTTATGATGTGAGTGTACCAGCAGTAAAATAATGCCTATGTCTTAATTATATTTCAACTGTAATGGGGACAAATCACAGCAATAACAATGTTGCCACAAAATAAGCATAATGCAGAATGAAGTTTGACCCACCAGCATTAGACAAAGCATAGATTTAAGGTAATAAATCCCCTGGCAGGATCTAGAGCTAAATATCGAAATAGTAAATAAAACTATACATGCTAAATCTATCACCAGAGCGCTTTATCAACTGAGCAGACAAGTGGGGAGATACCAAAGCGGTCCAGGGGATTTATCTGCCCATTTTGAGTCTTCATGTGGCCCCTTTTACCATCACAATGGAGCATCTTTCAGTCCTGGACACACTCATCCCCCTCAGGGACACAAAACTGTCCACTGACATCTCTCTCCGGACAAATGAGGTGCAGAAGAAGCAAGTGATCTTTGCTCTCCCAAGACCATTAGATAGACGCTGATGCTGGAGGGTTTGGGATCAGGCCAGAAACATCCTGGTGCTTCTCACAGACGGGTGGCTACAGGCGAGGAAACCTGAGAGCAACCAGGCGAGATGCAAGAGAAAAAAATGAGCTGAGGAAACAATTAAATCCTCTTGCATCAAATGGCTTTATGGGGTATTATAACAGGGGTGTGCAGCAGCATAAAAAAAATGGCTGGTTGAAAGCTGAGCACTGACAGCATTTGCTGGAGACAGGGGAAAAGAGCTGTTGCTCAAGCCTGTAAAATGACTTTTCTCACCTAGCTCCATCGCAGCGTGTCAATACGACGTGTACACACTGCACTGCACGTTGGTCCTCACAGGGGACTTGCTGCTGTCACTACAGTCAATAACGCTCGATTTCGGCCAAACCCCTCCTTAGAAAATGTGACAATCACTAAGATGCTTCCCAGATCCCTGTGCATTTACTGCAGCTTATCACCAGGCAATGAAGCGGCCCAAGCTATAAAACTTCCAGAGAGATCAACATAGTTTTTCTCCCTGGGACCGTGTGCATGTGTGTAGATGAAAAGGATGCTACACAACAGGTGATTTTTAATTTTTTTGCCCCCTCCCCTTGCTAAAAAATTTGCACAAAGCCCATTTGACACTGGTTCTCATTTTAATTGACTTTTCCAGTGTTTTTTGCATGGTTATGATGGATGCAGCTGACGAGTCAGCAGATGGTGTTGGGAAGTGACAAATTAATTACCAAGAAAGGTCACTTTTTCAAAGCACTAAACTTTCCCATGTCTTGTCCCCTTCTACCTCAAAAATGTGGCTGGCTGGCAGGTTTCCCATCCATCTGCGACAAAGCTATCTGCCTTGGAAAGGACAACCTTTAAAATAAAAAGGGAAGATGAAAATTAATCATATCTGTATTAGCTGAATGCTGTCTGCCAGCTTCACCTCTTAATTATGCAAGAGTACTCAAAAAGGAAAGGAAACGGAGAGCTGAAAATAAGGGACCTGAGCGCAAGGCATCTCCAGTGGAAGCACCGGAGCAGGTGGGAGCAACAGGCACCTTTTTGCTCTAGGTTTGCCCAGCCCATAAAAGCAGCTTTATCCTCATTGCCAATGCAAAATGAGGATAAATGAAAATAAAAATCACAGCTGGAAATCTCACTCCCTAGCATTATAATGCAAAAAAATCTATCCTGCTGCAGTCCCTGTAACAATTCACAATCTGCAGCCCCCCCTGAAACTCTCCTTGTTTTATGAAGCAAAATTGCAGCAGAGGTTAGAAGCTTAACAAAAATACAATGTGCAAAATGGAGTTGCTTGCAGTTCTGCTTGTACCTAAAGTTAAACATTTGCCATAATTGGGAGTAATTTTAACAGGAAACTGGCGGTAGTAGTAAAGCCCATCAAGCCGTGTATCAATTGCAATGTCAAGGAATCAAGGGAAAACGAGCGCCCTGTGCCAGCGACACTGAGCATTTGTCTCCATGTCCTGTACTTTTCCCTCCAAGTCGCTCTGTGCTCGGGGTATTTTGGCAAGCAGGTTGCATAAAAAACAGGAGACAGAAGCCAATATGAGTCTGAAGCTGAATTTCAGCCCTAGGCTAACGCAGTGGGTGGAGAGCACGTGGGGGGAGAGTGTGAAGGACTGAAATCCCGCACTGCTGCTCCACCTGGCTCTTGGTCAGGCATTGGGGTATCCCCCAGCAAAGCTTCCAAGTTCGGGGTGAACATCAGAGCCATAGCACTGCCCCCGACAGCCACTGTGGACCAAGTCACCCTCTCTTCCCCCATATCCGACAACCTCCTTGGATCGGATGCGGCTGGCACGTATGAGAAGAGAGGACATGGCTTTATGCATGTCCAGTTTGCCCTCACAGCCCCACCAGACCCGCAGCAGCCATCAGGCTTAGAAAAAATGTGTCCCAGTTCCCCTTCCTGATGTTCACAGGAATCTCTAACTCACCCTGCTCACATTAAATTATTTTTGCTTGGAGTCGGATGGGTCAAAAACCTGGCGCATGCTCTGCTGAACTGAACGTCTGCAGTCACACAGCTGAAGTCGACGTGGGTAAGGAGTTCATTTTAGGCTCCCTGCTTTGGAAGCAGGAGCCAAAAGCTCTTTCTCACAGCCCAGGCACCATCCTCCAGCTGCTGTCTCTGCATGGACGCGTTACAGATTTAGCAAGCGCTGCCGTCTGTGGCTGCCGAACACTCCTAATGAATAAAGCACCAGTGGCAAGTTTTAATGCAGTTTTCAAAATATTAACGCTAGATAAATATTTGAAGAATCACAGGCTTAAAACACATGTTAATTTGCAGCATAAATATTTTAAGGGCACAGACTTCCCCCCCCCCCCATCCCCATGCTTGCCTGGCACCCACTTCAATTTCTCCCCACTGCTCGGCGGTGTAATTCACAGTAATTCACGGCTGCACAGCCGGGCTGGGCGAGAATCGATAGCAAGGATTTAACTCCTGCTGACTCCCAAAAACAGTTCACCCTCCTGGTTCTAGCAGCAAATAATGATCTCTTAGATTAATAGGGAATTTGCCTCACGTTGTTTCCCTCTTCTCCCACTCTGCCTGGTTCCTACAGCCTGGTTTCTCTTCTTGCTGCCGGCAGTGAGCTGCGGATAAGGTGCAGGTCAGACACGGGGAAGGAGTTGAAGGTTTGGATGTGCAGCAGAGGGCAGGGAGCATCCCACCGCTCGCCTTTCAGAGGCAGCGCTCTGTTTTACCTACAAATGCAATGCTCTGTACCTCTTCAGCATCAACATCTCCAAGAGATCCCAGACGGAGCAGCATCTTTGCAGCAGACCGATTTCCAGCAGGATTGCACCGATTTACATCCTCAGCTGTTCACTGAGCTCCTCTGGGTCTGCAACGCACCTACAAGAGCTTCCCACAGGCATTTAAAACCTGACCAATGAATGCTGTACCCCGTAATGCCAAAGTCTCTCTGGAGACCAGACCTGAAGTGACCTGAAGTGGACACCCCAAAATTGGGGACACCTGGAAATTGTGCCTACTGCCTCAGTTTCTTGATGGAAGGACAAAGGAAAGAGAAAAACGTGTTTCTGGACATAGCCTGGATGGATTTAACTTCTCTACCAGTGCTGGAGGAGAAAGGCACTGCATAGGACAAAATGTCCTACTCCATAATAATCATCTTCCATCAGAATTAAAAACAAACAAAACAAAACACCCTTTTTTTATAAAGCAGATTTCTGTGCTTATGAAAACTAAACTTTTGAGAGTCTCAAACAAGGAAAAAAAATAAACAAGAGAAAAATGCTTCCTTGCTTTGTTTTTCTTCATTTTTGGTCACTCCTTTGCCATTCTCTCCCCAGTCTGAAACAAGTGAAGAGAAAAAGGAGAGGAGGTGTGAAAACAAGTTGGGATGCATTTCATCTGTTTCCATTTTGGTTTTCAAATCCAAACCACGGGGTTTTCACTTGAAGGCTCAGGAATATTTTTAGGAACAGTAGAAAGATGCAGGTCCATGGGCTGTGAGGGGCTGGCTCATCCCTCGTGGGTGGCTGCTCTTCTCCCTTTGCACCCTGTGGCCCCGGCATCCCGGGATGCTGCAGACACAGGGCTTGGCTGGTGGTGACCCAGGGGCACGTGAGGTGCCACGGCCAGCGATGGGAGACCCTGTCTGCGTCTGACAATTCGAGTCCTGGACTGAGGCTCTGAGGCAGGGAAATCACTTAGCATTTCAGAAAAAGAGCTCCCTACCCCACTCACAGGCAATATTTATTAGATTTGATGAAAGAGCAATTTAGCCCTTACACACACCAGGCACCCACTGACCTTTTATTTTCTTATTACCTCCTTTTACCCCCCCTACTGTTCCCATATCAAACAACAATATATCATGTTAAGCATAGCACGACGAAACACTAAGGCACCAAGAAGTGCCTTAAATCGCTGCTTTGCAGGGCCACTTGCACCGTCAAATCAGCAGGAGGACGACGTATGATATTCTTGCACATACACGGGATGCAAAATTCAGTCCTGTGGTCACCGTTGCAGATGAAGTTTGCAGGTAAAGCCCCATCTCACCGCAGAAGGCAGCTGGTTTTTTGCCGGGAAGGAAAAGGGAGGCAGGAGCAGTCAGGATCTAACCGCCAGCATTTGCAGTTGTTGTCCATGGAGATTATCCATCCATGGGAGAACTGTAGCATGAAGAGGCATTGCTGTGCTCAATGCTGCGAGCTCCCAAGAGATTTCCTGATACAGTGGACTGGATTATGCTGGATGCCCAGGATTTATCAGCGCTTTCCATGGAGAGTCGCCCTTCTCATCCCAGAAACCCTCAGCAGTTAATAGCAGTTTATCTGCAACAGGGGAGAAGAGTTTGCTGCTGCTTTATCTCCTTTCAGGCTTTCAAGGCACCAATTCATTCTGCAAGGCAACAAGGAAACAGAGTCAGATGCCTTCAGGGCGAAAAAGACAGCGCACATGGCAAGTCCGTGTGCTCACCGTTGAGTGTTTCTCATGGGAGAAACCTGATGATCACCAAAACAGCGGCACATCCATCCCGGTTGGGACATGGGGCCAGGAAAAGCAAATGGAAAACTTTGACAGCAGCACAAAGATTTGCAGAGATATTTGGGCCTGTCCAGGCAAGTCTGATTCCCGCACAGAACTCAAATTTGATAAAATACCCGTTTAATCCATGGATATTTTGCTTAGGTGATGAATAGCAACCTCAGCAAAAGCCTCTCAACCACAGAGGCTTTAGAGAGCTAAACAGTAAAGACTGGGAATTAAGGAGAATAAATATTAATGAAAGGAGTGGAAAAAAATCAATTGTTTTTCCAGACAATCCTGCCATTGCATTGCTCATCTCTGCGGGGCGGTTGCCTTTACCCCTTCTGTCGTGCCATGCGGGGTGTCGGAGCTCCCGGCCAGGACCACGTGCTCGGAGGGTTCGTGCGGAGCTGCAATCGCTGCCCGAGCAATGCGGATGCTGGAGGGAGCACACATTGCATGTGGGAAGGAAAGAGAGGCAGCAAACGGGAAGGGAACAGGAACTGCAAAAGAAAAGGGTGGTTGTACCAATGTGGGATTCAACGTGCAACAGGAATTGGTGCAAACCCCTCCACTGGTTTCAGTGGCTGCAGGTCAAGCCCCAAGCAGCACAGCCCAGAGCCAGCATCGTTACGTAAAGGGATGGGGAGAAGCCCAGGGATGGGCTGGATGGAAGAAATGAATCCAATTACAGGATGAAGGGCAAAGGGAGAGAAAGGACACATTTGGTCTGAAGCAAATCCCTAGAAGGCTTTACAGCAGGGACAGCAAGAAGAGGACAAAAATGAATGGCAGTGCAGGACACCCAGCCACTGCCAAGAGGAATAGGGGCCTCAAAATGGGGCAAAAGGCAGGGGATGGGGCTCTTCAGCTGGCTGAGAGCATGGCCAGGGCAGTGACATGAGGGATTCTTCCCAGGACACCCGAAGTACCACCAGGACATGGCTTTTCTGGGAGCTGGAACACCAGGTTGGCTGTTCATGACCCCACAGGGACACCGGAGCAAGGAGCCAGCCCAGCCAGGCACCAGAGAACAGCCCTGCTGGAAAGCAGAAAACAAGCAAGCAAACCCCAAATTTCCTCTGTACTGTTTCCCAGAAAATTATAACCCAGCTGGCCATATCACAGCAGTCTCCAGGCTTCCACAGAGAAAACCAAGGGCTCTGCACTAGAAATGAAAAAAAAAAAATTTGACCCAGTTACGACAAAACGAAACAGCATGTATAAAGCATCTCTGCAGAGGGCTACAAACATCCACAGTAAGGCCCTCAGGAATAACAGGGTTCAACTTCAAATGAGATTTACAAATTAAAAAGAAAAGAGCTGGATTATTTCTATTTGCCTAAACCCCCTTTTCTGACCGCTCAGCCGTTCTCAAAGCCGGGCCACAGCACGCGCTGCTGGACACTTCAGAATGAAGGTGGTGATGCTATGCTCTTGCATCCCTCCGGAATTAAATGAAAGCCTTTCTTTTGCCTCTCTGACTTTGCAGTTAAGCACCTGCCACCAGTTGGGCAAAGCAGAGCTTGTAGAGAAGAGCTGGACACAGGCCTCTGACTCCCAGCTCTCCCCGTTAACTCCTGCCTAACACCTACCTGGCTCAAAAAAAGCCCATAAACCAGATCAAAATCCAGCAAGGGACTGATGGCAGTTTGCAAGACAGGAAGATCTCACAGGAGCGGAGAGCATCTTCTCCCTTGCGTTGGCCATCACCCTCGTCGGAGGATGGCTTGCTCCCTTGCACAGCTGGTAACATACAGAGAAATGTGCTTGGGTTGCTTGGATTTGCTGGGCTGTGCCGGCTGCTCATCCCGTGGTGCTGCGGGGCCGGTGAGGCTGTCTTGCAAACCTGCCTACTCTGCTACAGCCCTGGTTTATCACTTAGTTAAAAGTGTTGACAGCACCACACGGAGTAGTGCAGGTTCACAGCTGAGCTGGGATTGCTCAGCTCCTTGGCAAGAAAATGACAGGTCCCAAAGATTTTCTATCATCTCTCCAAGGAAATCCTACGGTGCTTGTAGAGATGTTACCTGGATCAGCAGCAGGAGGAAAAGCCTGGGAGGTGGCAGGGGCCTGCTTGCTTGCAAATACCATGCATATGAGATGAGGTTGGCAGTGGTGAAGCTCTCCCCACTTCCCAGCTGCCTTCTGGCCCTGGTTTATCCACCCCCTGGGAAGCTGTGATGGTGGGGAGAGCCCGGAGAAGGAGCTGTGATGGAGAACCTGCACAGAAAACAGGAGCTGGGGTTCCTCCTGCCCCAGCCTTGTGGGTGCAGCCCTTTGGGGGCTGCGAGCAAGGCAGGACACAGGCTCCTGCGCACCCTTATTTTCTGGGACAGAAGCAAGAGCATCGTACAAAGAACCTTCCTCTGCACCACCAGATCCTTGTCCTGGATGGATGCGACCATGCAAGCCCAGAGGAGCGGCAGGCAGCCAGCCCCGGCGTTGTGGCTGTAGGGCACGGCTCCCTCCTCGGAGCCGCCAGCCATGGCTGAATTAATCCCTGCTGGGGGAGGAGCGGCCCACCGAACCAAATTGTAAATACATCTGTGTCCTCCTTCTCCCTGCCACACATTTAAATCTATTTGATCCACTCTAATGGATTGATCTACAAGTTTGTGCACACACATCCTGCTTTGGAGCGGACGGCTGGCAGCGCCTTGCCCATCACGACCTGTCAGCTCTGCTCAGCCTCACCTCCGCCGGGGAACGAATCCAATTACAGGATAAAGGGTTTTCTTCCCCTCCATATGGTCTCTATAACGCTCCAGCTTTAGCTTTCTTTAACCCCTTTCCTGGCGAGGGAGCTCACAAGCCCAGCGTAAGCGGCTCAGCGCAGTGGCCACGCGTGGCTGCTATCTGATATGGGGAAACGAGGTCTTCCCAGGGCAGCCGGGAGTACCGGGAGGCACCGCAATATTTGTACCTTCTTCCCTCTTCTTCTGCCCACCAGGGAGGAACGAGCCTCTCCAGAAGGGAGATTGAGGGCAGCACATTACGAAACTAGCCAGAAGCACAAAAACCAGCTCGGCACCATTTTGTGTTCAGTGCTGGTGCTCATGGCCAAAGTTCAGGGTCCTGTGCATTAGTCCATCACCAGAATTTAGGCACAGATGTTTGTTTCATGACTGATTTCTTTTGCATTTCTCTACACCTTGCTCTGCAAGTCCTTCCCTGTGTGCCCTTGGGCCAGTCGCTCCTGTGCCTTTGCCCAAGCAGCCAAGAGCATCTTTGCACAAAGGTACCACAAAGGGCTCCCAGCTGCCACCGCTCCGGGAAACCCACCTTCCTCAGCACGTCTGCGTGGTTTGCTCTGCCTGTCGCTCGAGCCCAGTGAATCAACCGTATCAGCTCAGTGCAAGTTAGTTATTTGATTATAATTACCATTTCTTGCTTTACACAGGACATGAAAGCGCAGAGCAGCTCAGGGCTCCATCACGCAATGTGCTGACAAACAATGAGTAAGAGACAATCTCATCTCAAAGAGCTTAGCAAAGCAGAAAAAAGAAAAAACCTGCAAGAGGGAAGAAAACCCTTCGTTTTCTTAAGGACAAACACAAAGAAAGCAAGCATCTCGTCTCACATTAAACAGGGCCTGAATTTTGCCATTGCCTCCTTTGTCGTACAGTCAGCATAGAAAACAACTGAGCGCTCTCTGGGAGACAGCCCATAAAGTTCCCCTGCTAAGAGACACCAAATTAAAGCCATCACTTTCCATTTCTGCGACAGAGATGTAAAGGGAACCGAGGTTGCATTCAGGACACGTCCTGGAGGAGCTAGCTATCCTCTCCGGTGTCATTTTCCTACGCTGAGTTTATTCGAGGCCTTCGGCATTGCACCTGTCACTGACCGGCAGAGAGCTCTAAATCCACCAGCCTCCGGTTATCTACCAAAACACCGGCCTCGGCTTGCAGGGGGAGAAAGCCAAGTTCATGGGGGCAGCTGGGAAGGGACAGCCCCCTGTGAGCATGACCGAGGTGACTGGGGCTTACCTGCTCCATATTCGGCTCCCAAAAAGGGGAAAGGTCCTGGTCCAGATCTAGTTGAAGGTCAGATGAAAGTCCTCTTGGTTCAGTTGTTGGCAGTCCTCTGTATGAAAGGTTTCTGGGTACCACACGTGAAGGCAAATCTGCACCACACCTTAGCTGAAAGAGTGAGCGAAGAGGGTTCACCGATCAAGGAAAAAAAAAATCTCTGGGCAAAAAATACTGCTGATCCTTTCCCCCACCACCCAAACCAGACTGTCGTTTCACCTCTTCTCCCCATGGCTGTGCCTCGTTTGCACAACTCTTTACTCTTTAGAAGATGGGACACCACGAAGATGTGGCAGGAAGTTTCACAGAGATGGGAGGTGAAAATTGCTTTCCAGGAGATGCAAATTAACTTTCCCATGAGATAACTGTGTTCGTATACAAAACCTTGGAGAAACACCAGCGCTTTCAGATGCTGCTGGCACTGACAGCAAGGTCCAAGTCTTTTGAAGGCGGACCATCATAGTGAAGTCTTTTAGCTGAAAAGAGTTACTTTCTACGTGGAAGTTGGGAGGGACACACCGGAATTGAGATGCACATCTGTTTATGTGTATTAGCAGTTCTGGGTTCTCCTTTAATATTCAACTAATTCTGCAAAAATGTGCCCAACTTTTGTACACCCAGAAGCCTGACTATGGCCAGGAGAGGCACGAAATACCTCCAGGGAAAGCTTCATGAGAAGTAAGGCCATGGGACTTCTCCACAAGAAACTCTTCCCCTCAAGGAAGACCTAGACTGGGACTTTCATGACTGATGGTTTCACAGGACATGCAGTGAGGTACTTTTGAGAGGCACCGACATCCCATAGGGAGTCCTTGTCCCAGGGCACCTCAGGCTGATGTGACCCACTTACTCTCACCATGTCCTAGTTCTGCTCCTCTTGGATCTCTGCAGACAGATCAGTGGGTCAGCAATTAGGACATCATTCATCCCACCCACAGCCCTTAGCCTTCCGCTCCTGTTATCTAGCTCTGAGACACTCCAGTCTTGCAGAAGACCTCATTCATCCAGCAAGACAGCATTGACTTTTTCCATCCACTTTGTCTTGGCGGAGGGCAGTGGTGAGAAAGAGGCTAACAGCTTACGACATTAGCAGATCAGGGCCATTAACGCCATCAGATGTCAGAGATTAATGGCAGAGCTTCACTAATGCGCCTTAGGCAGGTCTGGAGAAGGAACACCCATGACCCAGAAGGAAGAAATGGGGAAAGAGCTTGGGTGAGATGGAGGATTGGTGCTCCAACCTGGCACCAACCCTGCTGAGAAGGGTTTCAGTCCCATGTGTGCTCGGATGGGGATTCCACACCCCATACTGAGTGCTAAGAGATTGGGAGGAGCTTCTGTCCATCCCGCTTGCTCTCCCAGTGTGGCTACAGGCTGGTGCTGGTCTCTGCAGTATCTCTGGAGGGAATTCAGGACATCAGCATTGATGAGGCTTTACCCTCCCACTCCTGGGGCGATCAGGCGCTGCTTTTCCAGCAACTAGGGGCACTTTGTCAGGCTCGTTTTAGAGCTGTGGCTAAGGACCCTCCCTAAACCCTGCCAATCCTTGCAAAGCTGCAACCCAGATTAGCGTCCCACTTGCTGGGATGGGGAGGAGGCTCAGGTGGGAAACGCTCCCCAGCAGCTCCCTGGGAGACAAGGAGTCAGCAGGGCTGATTGTGCTGCGTCCATCCCTGCAGGATGGTGTACTCCTCCTGTCCCACCGGAGTCCTTGGAGATCAGCTGAATGATATAGATCCTTTAGCCCAGAGAGGAGGGAAGGCAGAAGAGGAAATTCAGTCGTTTGCACTCTAGCTCAACCTGGCTGTGTGATTCAGGGTGTAATACAGCCAAGAGACCCACCTCCAAAATGCTGTGTTTACCAAGATCGCAGCCTTTGGGATGGGAAGCGGTTTCCCCTTCTGCCTTTGCCCTGCTCCGTGCACAGAGGTGGCCTTTGGCCATGTTAGCAGAGCCAGGTTTTGCTCTGTGATGAGGACATGTACCCATATCAGGCAGCACCCACAGTGAACCAGGCACCCAAAGCACAGAGCAACCAAACAGCCAGAGCCAAGCCAACGGCTCAGACCCGCAGAGTTCCCCCAGCGACCCTCCCCAAGGTCAGTGGGGCAGAGCTGGGCACTCCCCAGTCCCCAAACACTCCTGTGGAGCCCTCCAGCCATCCAGGGACACCCCAAAGGCTATGACCCACCGTGGGTCAGAGCACAGACCCGTTTCCCCATCAATTGCCCAAAGCAGCTGCTCCCCCACTCACCACTGCTCCTCCTACCTTCGCCCCCTCTTCCAAAGGGCTCCCCACCCCATCCCTTCCTTCCCCCAACTCCTTAAACAATATTAAACACTTAATGGCAATTAATACGCTTTAATGCAGGTTTTGGGGCCAACTGGCTGCTTAGAGGGTGCTTAAACCATCAGCCCCTCTCAATCCCGTTGCCCTTGTCATACAAAGTTAGCCGAGCCCCTAATCCAGCCTCCCCCCGCGCTCCCTCGAGGAGGCCGAAGGGTATAAAACCTCCCCTGGCCCACGGGCACTGCCAGCCCTTGACGCGGAGCCGGGGCAGCGCACCACCTCCTGTCCCCTCGGGATTTACTGTTGTTATTAATTAATTTATTTTTTTGATTTGGGGGGAGAAATCCTTTAGTTGGGTATTTTTTCACATTGGGGGGGTAGGGCTTCCCTCTTTTTTTTTTTTTTTAATTGCGGTTGAAGCAAACTTAATTACAAAACCAGAGCATTTGATTTTTAACAAACCCTTAAACGCAAAGCAGCTGCCATAACGTTGGCAGGATGAATGGGACGGAAGGTATCAATTTTTACGTGCCTATGTCCAACAAGACAGGGGTGGTGCGAAGCCCCTTCGAGTACCCCCAGTACTACCTAGCTGAGCCCTGGAAATACCGCATCGTGTGTTGCTACATCTTCTTCCTCATCTCCACTGGTTTGCCCATCAACCTCCTCACCCTCCTGGTTACCTTCAAACACAAGAAGCTCCGGCAGCCACTCAACTACATCTTGGTCAACTTGGCGGTGGCTGACCTCTTCATGGCCTGTTTTGGCTTCACAGTCACCTTCTACACTGCCTGGAACGGCTACTTCGTCTTCGGCCCCGTTGGCTGTGCCGTGGAGGGCTTCTTTGCCACGCTGGGAGGTAAGGGCTGTGGGGTGGGAGCTTGGGTCTTGCTTCTTCAGGGCTTTGGGAGGCCAATTCCTCCCCTTCGTCTTGCTATCAGGACCGCTGTGATGCACGCAGCATCCCTTCCATGCAGAAAGCCATCCCGCATGCTGCTGCGGTGTCGCAGCTCGTTGCATGGGGCAGAGCTCGCCATGCAAGGCACTGCTTCCCTGTGGCTTAAAGACGGGGATGAAAACAGAGATTTATGCAGGTTTGATCTTGATACTGAGAAGCATCCATCTCCTGACTAGCTAGGCAGCCGCAAGGAAATAAACCCCGGGAAGGGATCCTTGTGTGCAGGATCAAACCTGAGGTCATCTGGCCACACTGGTCAGCATGCATTCAGGGGATCTCAAGCCGAGGTTGCATGGCTATCAGAGACCTGCTGGGGATGACCCCATCATGTCCTTGAACCAATGTCAAACATCTCTGCCAAAAGGCTTCCCTTTTTGGGAAAAGGTGAAGCATTGAGGAGGGTTCAGAGGGGGATGAGACATCACTTGGGAGAGGGACCACTTGGGAGAGGGACCCCACAGAAGAGGTAGGGGTATGGAGAGGAGGACTTCAAGACAAGGAGAGAGGTCACAGCTTATCTAGAAGCAAAGGGAAGACGCAGCAGCTCTTAACCAGAGGAGAAGAGCAGCAGTGCGGAGGGGAAGGAGGATTCAGGGATGCACAGAGCTGGAGAAACCAGGCCCAGGCTTTGCAGCAGTTGCTCAGCTCTGTCCTAGTTGTACTCAATTTGGGTGCCCTTGGGAGCTTCCTTATTTCATTTCTCAGGGACATGAGAGCCGCTAACGCTTCACCCTGCAGAAAGCCCCCGTGCAAAACAGGGAAAATTCATTTTGCACCCCATGCCCACGCAGCCAGCCGGGCCCACACGACACCTCGTGATGGATCTGACAACCGCTAATCCTCGCTGTAGAGATCCATAACCACCGCAAGGACTTCACTTTTTTTCCCCCTAAATGGGGCGATTTCCTGCAATAATGCTGATCTGAAAAAAAAAAAAAGATAAAAAAAGAAGATAGATATTCTGCCAGGCAAAAGCAAAGCTAGATGTCCTGATCCAAGCCAAGGACCGAGCAAGGGCTTGGTCTTGGGGTCCGAGGGTCGTAGGGGTCTGCACCGTTTCTGACCAAGTGAGCCCGTGGGCTTTTGGGCAGCATTATTTGCCCTTCTGATGTTTGTATCTGGCAAAGAACAAGGAGGCTCCTGTTCACAGGGAAGGAAGTTTGGTGGGAAGCAGGCACTGAGTGAGCAGCAGGTCTCCAGCAAATCCTAGCACAGGGTGTAGTTATCAGCAGATTATCACAGCTGGGGGCATTAGCAGGCTTACAGAACCGACTAAACACTCCCAATCCCCTGAAGTTTAATTATCCCTTATAAATACATGTGCACGCATGCCCACCCACACAGCCTCCCCCGTACACCTCCCCCTGATCCAGCACTGGCGGAAGACTCATGAAATACACATTTAAAGACATCAACAGGTTTGGACACATCTGGCATCTTTGCCGGAAATTGTGCTTCCTCATGCCCAGGTGGAATTCGCCCCCTTGATTTTTAAATTATTAAAAAAAACCCCGTAACGATCCCCTCCTCTGTCACCAGCATCCCGCTGCGGCACAGACGCTCCCCTCGGCTCCCAGACCTTTCACGTGTTACAGCCGGGAGATTCTCAGTTATTGAGTAGGGTGCTGGTTATCCCCTGCTGATCCCCAACTCCTCGGTTTCCTCTGATCTTCGCTGCAACCACGAGACCATGAAGGGAAGACCAAGCCCAGAGGAGCTCTTACCACCACCGTACGCTCTCTCTTTCTCTCCATCCCGCAGGCCAAGTCGCCCTGTGGTCCCTGGTCGTCTTGGCCATAGAGCGCTACATCGTCGTCTGCAAACCCATGGGAAACTTCCGCTTCTCTGCAACCCACGCCATGATGGGCATCGCTTTTACCTGGATAATGGCCTTTTCCTGTGCTGCTCCACCCCTCTTTGGCTGGTCCAGGTGAGTCAAAGGATGCTCAGCAGCAGCCCCAGCTGCTGTGCAAACACCCCGGACATGAAACTCCCTGGGCTCCAGCTGAGTGAGGCACCGAGGTGAGTCAGAACAGAAATGGGACCTCAGCTGTCGGTCTCACGATGGCTCCGTGCCCCCTAACCAAAGGCAGCCACAGGCTCAGCATCTCCAGCTGCAATAGCCCTTCATGCTCCCTTTATGTTCTGTGGAGAGAGAAGGGCTTCAGTAGCGCTGTGAAGAGCCCATTTCTCTCTGCAGACCATAAAAAGCATTTGGACGACCAGGCCAGCAGGCAAGGCTGCTTAAGGGAGGCAAACCTGGCCTTGCTGATGTGCTACCACCCCAGCATTGCTCCGGAGAGCCCTGCAGCACCTTTCCCAGCACCCCTGCCCCACTCTCCCTGCTTCTGGCACCGCAGCACATCGTGGCTCCCCCCAACAAATGCCCTGCTCAGACACTGCAGCCCCTCAGTCCCCTTCCCTGCGCCTGCCCACCGACCAGCACCGTGCAGCTGCACACTGCGACTTGCCTCTGTGTGGGGCGAGGGACAGAGCCCGAGGGATGATAGAGCGAAGGCTCAGGATTTGGGGATGGGAACAGGCAATGCTGGCTGGTCAAGCCACAGGCTGCTCACCAGCCACAGGCTGCTCACTAGGCTCCAGCGAGTGTGTCCTCCGGGCAGCTGAAGCCCATGGCTGGCTCTTGCACGCACCCACAGCCCTGGCCAGGGGCCGATGGAGCAGCCAAAGGCAACCCGGAGTGTGAGGGAGGAGCTGAGGAGTTGGAGGTGATTTCTCTAATGCTGCAGCTCCAACCCCTCCTGACACCCCACTGCAGAGCTGCCCTGTGGGGTCATAGCAAGCCCCCACCAGCCCTTTGGGATATGCAGGAGGTCGTTTTGAGGCAGCAAAGTCCCTTTACCACCCACCTGTGATGGGGCATAGCCAGATGGTCCCTCTCCAGCCTTGAACTGGGATCCCTGCCCAGGCAGCCTGTCCTTGGCTCCGAAGCAGACCTGAGCTGTACCCCTTTGAGCCAGGGCCCCTCCAGACACAGGCTGTGCATCCCTCCACCCTACGCAGCAGTAGGAACGAAGCCCTGGAGACCTTGGACCCACCAAGCTGGCAGCTCTCATCCCTGCTCGGCATCCCTCCATCCGCAGAGGGAGAGCAGGTGTCTCCTGGCAGGCAAGTGCTCAGCCATGTAGGAAGGAAATAAATAGCCCGTTCCCCGTGGGAGAGAGCGAGTGTCACAACAAACTGATGCTACGTGCCCAAGTGCAACACGTCGGCACGGCTCGTGCCAGCCCCGAGGGAGCCCTGTGCTGCAGAGCCAGCGAGGCTGGGCACACAGGGTGCAGAGGAGAAGCCGGGGAGCAGCTCACCCAAAACACACATGCCACTCTTCGAGCATCCCCCATCCTTGGGGAATTCGGTCCCTAGGTTGAGCCCCTCCTGTTGCCACCAGGGATGGTCCTGATGAAGATCCTAACTTTTCTCACTGGCAGATATATGCCGGAGGGGATGCAGTGTTCCTGCGGCCCTGACTACTACACCCACAACCCCGACTACCACAACGAGTCTTACGTCCTCTACATGTTTGTCATCCACTTCATCATCCCGGTCGTGGTCATTTTCTTCTCCTATGGGCGCCTCATTTGCAAAGTCCGAGAGGTAACGTCAGGAGGGGATGAATGGGGACAGGGTGGGCAGCTCGGGCAGGAGAAGGGAGGTGGTCTGGGGGTGGAAAGCTGCGGGGTGCCCCTTATCACCCCTCTGCCTGCAGGCAGCTGCCCAGCAGCAGGAATCGGCCACGAACCCGCAG
>NW_009596638.1:27491-28626 GCF_000690535.1 Cariama cristata
GGGACACGGATGGTGATCCTCATGGTGCTGGGGTTTATGCTGGCCTGGACGCCCTACGCTGTGGTGGCATTCTGGATCTTCACCAACAAGGGAGCAGACTTCACCGCCACGCTCATGTCAGTGCCTGCCTTCTTCTCCAAGAGCTCCTCCCTCTACAACCCCATCATCTACGTCCTCATGAACAAACAGGTGAGATGCCCCACGTCATGCAGGGTGGGCCTCTGCCCTTGACCTACCAGCACGTCTGGGGCCACCGCAGACACCTTGCTCTTTCCCCAAAGTGGTTGAATCTCAGCCTGGAGGAAGCAGCAAGCTCAGGGGCTGTTGGGGGCTCTTGGTCCCGCAGCACATCCCCACTGACCCCCGATGCCATCATTCCCCATTTCTCTCTCCTCTTCAGTTCCGTAATTGCATGATCACCACAATCTGCTGCGGCAAGAACCCCTTTGGGGACGAAGAAGTCTCCTCCGCTGTATCCCAGAGCAAGACCGAGGTCTCCTCCGTCTCCTCCAGCCAAGTATCACCCGCATAGACCATGGACAGTTTGAACTGGGGTGACCCGCCGAGCTCGAGGACCGAGCCAGACCCCCACGCACCCACGGTCTCATTTCACGCAGTCGCTCCCCTGTGCACCGACACCCTCCCCTGCACGAGAAGTTAGCTGTGCACGCACTGCAGTAGCTTCCCCGCCAAGCG
This sequence comes from Cariama cristata, assembly GCF_000690535.1. Lineage (NCBI taxonomy): Eukaryota > Metazoa > Chordata > Aves > Cariamiformes > Cariamidae > Cariama > Cariama cristata. The sequence goes on from NW_009596638.1 coordinate 28,188, forward strand.
CGGACCCCAGGCACGCAAACACGGCACACTGAGCTCTTCCACACGCCCCTTGCAGGGTGGCCCAGGTCCCTTCCCCAGCTCCCGGGAGCTGATCAGCTTTTTGGGGACTGGGATAGGGAATACCTGTCCCAACAACCAGCAAAACCCCCTGCTGTGTTCACATCATGTTAAAATGGCAGTGGCCAGTGGGAAACCCCCAACTGCAATATTTTCCTCCCTGCCACCCTGAAACGCCCTCCCTGCTAGCATCCCCTTTCTCTGGCACTCGAGAAAGTGTCGCAGAAGCATTCAGCCCTCTTTTGCAAAAGCTAAGTATAATGACAAAGCACTATTGCAAAAACCCCAGAAGCACGAACCCATGGCTGGTGCGGTCCCGGCTGCCCCTTGCCAGCGCCCGAGCCTGGGGCTCGCCGGGGCCGCACACCCCCCTGCCGGCCCA
>NW_009596638.1:28657-30482 GCF_000690535.1 Cariama cristata
GAAATCAATAGCCGTAGTCTTTATAAATCAATACAACAAATGGAGCTGTGAGCAGGCTTCGCTTCAAGCCTGACTCTCTGTATCCCCAAGACAACACTGTAGATATATTTTTTTTTTTGTCTTGGAACCTGTAAATATTTGCTCACATACTTTGAAGTCTCTATCTTTCTCCACCCTTTCCTTTCTCCTCCTCCTCCCAACTCCAAGGCAGAGAAACTGTCTTTCACCTCCGCTCCTGCCAGCCGGACACGCACAGCCAACCTTGGAGGCTGGGACCGGTACCCGAGCGCTTTCCTGTACATATTTTATAAATAAATAATATTGTGTCAGCACAAGGACTTCTACAGTCAAGAAGTTGTGATTAAATAGTAAGAAATAAACAGAAGCAGCACAGAGAAAATTACAGATGCTCAGTCCTTGTCCTTTCTCTTGGGCTGTGTTGACAAGATGCTAGTGTCCAGCCGAGAAGATGTAATGCTGCAGTTGGAGAAGCAAGCCTGGAGCTGCCTTGAAAGCCACGAGAAGGGGGATCCGTGGGTTGGACCAGCCCAGATCACAGAGGGGAGAGCAGTGACCACCCCAGCAAGGTGACAGCCCCGTTAGCTGGAGCACTAAAGGGGTTTAAAGGCAGACACACAGTCAGGGCACAGGGCAGCCGGTGCCAGCGCTTGTACCACGGCCCTCACTACCCAGCCTACCACCAGCCATTCTTTTTTTGTCCTTTAATATTTAAGCATCCCCCACGTAGCCTTAAATAAAGCTTCGGCAGAGAGCTTTTTGCAGAGTTCAAGTTCCCCTCCCTGCGGGGCCCTTCGAGTCAGCGTCGTTAAGGAATTGGCAGAGTCAGGGAAAAATTGTTCCCCGTGTCAGTGAATTTGTTACCGAGCTGGCTGGAGAGCAATCCTGATCGCATTCGCTGCCGGGGCTCTCGCCCTCCACCACCGTCCCCGTTCAGCACCCACATGTCCCCTCTCAGGCATTTTTCCTCCTTTTTTGGTCCAAAGCAATGAAAAATGGTAGGAAACCCAAGGCTCGCCCCTGGGATGGGAATGCCGGAATAGAAACCACCTTTTGCTCCAAACCACCAGCACAGCCATGCCCTGGGAAGGAGCGGGGGGAAGGACGCTGCCCCCAGCCCCAGCTCTCCGGGCACCTCCTGCCTTCGTACCCAGCAGGACTGCGCCCCTGTCCATCCAAATTCGGGGCTCCCAGCCAGGGCCCAATGCCAGGGTCACCGCAGGAGCAGGTCTCGGCACCACTCCTGCACCGACAGCTACACTGAATAATTCATAGCCCGCTTTCCCCAGGTCTCGGGAGCCTCCTTCCCTTCACCTACAAAGCAACAAGCCCATTTCCTTTTGTTCTTTGAAGCGAGGGAGAAGCAGAGGAGCGGAGGCACTGGGGCTTTTTTATAGCAAGTGATTGAACACACCGTGTGCGAAGGAGGCCTCCTCGGCATTGCTTATCTCACCCCCTAGACTTTGGAGTGCAATATATTACGGGAACGCAACCCTCCGTAACCGCACGCCCTGAACAGAGCACGATGCCTGGCTGTGTATCCCCACACACGCTTTTTTTTTCTTAAATGCTCCAGTTATAGTTGAGGACTGCTGACCCTTTGCTATCATGCAGCGATGCTGGAAGAATTCACTACAAAGTGGCAGACCCTGGAGGAAGATAACAGCAGCCCACGACCCCTAACAGGGAGCTCTGGAGAGCTGGGGATCACCTCAGGGTGGGCTAAGGCTTTGCAGCCGAATTTCCCACAGGCACAAGAGGGATGGAGCAGAGGGTCCTCCAATGCTGTGGCTCGCTGGGCAGTGGC
>NW_009596638.1:30569-30905 GCF_000690535.1 Cariama cristata
CTCGCCATGTGTGTCACCACCCATGACACCACGGCGGACAAGCAAGTGCTGTTTGCAAAGCCAGCGGAGGTCATGAGCACCTGGGGATGCTTTGCAGAGGGAATTATCTCCAGCAGAACAGTTTTACCTCCTTGGTGCATCTACCCCGCTGCAAGGAGCCTTCTGAAGGTGGACGTTGCCTGGACAGGCTGTGTGCGGGTGGTGTCCCGAGTGTGGCTGGTGATGCTCTCGGAGGTGCAGGCAGCTTGAAATCAGGCAGGTTGAAGTCATCCACCGTGCAAAGGAGGAGCTGCTTTCTTTGCGAGGGAGGCTGCGGATGGGAATGAAAAGATAAAC
>NW_009596638.1:30927-31189 GCF_000690535.1 Cariama cristata
CCCTCCGGCCCCTGTTTATCCGAGGCAGCCCCACAGCAGCAGGTGATGATGATGCTCGCCTCTCCTTGAACAAATCCCTGCAAAAAATTAAAGTATCCAAATTGCAGCGCTGGCTTCTCCAAAACCATAGGGGTAGGGGAGGAGTGCAGCAGCCAGGCAGTCTGCAACCAAAAGCTAAAACCTCATCCAGCCCTCATTGATTCAACCTTTCCCTGGCAGAAAGCATCTTATGGAAGGGTTTTTCTTTTTTGTACAGCCCCCC
>NW_009596639.1:0-260 GCF_000690535.1 Cariama cristata
CAGTCGGTGTCTGGGCGCAGCCGCGGGCACGCCGGGACGTTGGCAGCGTCTGTGCTGCTCAAGGAGCAGGGGCAGATGGGCTCTGCTCCCCCAGGCCTCCCGCCGATCCTGTCCCCAACTGTCCCCCACAAGCCCCGGGTCGCTGCCTCACTCACCTGGCAGGGCAGAGCCAGGGGCTGCTGCCAGCGCATCCTCTCCTCTCCTTGTCCTTTCCTGCCCCTTCCCTCCATCTTAGCCCGCGCCGCACAGAGCCCCTCACC
>NW_009596639.1:303-571 GCF_000690535.1 Cariama cristata
GATGGGATCCTTCCCCTCTGCCCTTTTATACCGTCTTTGTTCATATGACAAGCACGTGAAAAATCAGAGCAGAGCTCGGAAAAAAGCTCCTTAAGATGCTTTAATTCAGTTTCCGGGATCCCATGACTGAGCTCGGCCTGTGGATGGGGTCTCATGACTGCGGCACGCCGGCCCCGGCCATCAAAAGCCTCATTTATGCCCCAAAAGAGACTTAAACCCCTCTTGGCCGATCACCCGGTGAGCCCGACATCCCCCATGCCCAGCACCG
>NW_009596639.1:592-2105 GCF_000690535.1 Cariama cristata
AGTCCCGGCCGCAGCATCGCAGCTCTGCCAAGGGCTCATGGCAGGGGCTATCCTGTCCTTTCCCCCGCGGGACCCCTGAGACGTCCAGCACGTCATCCTCTTCCACAGCCATTACACGCATGCACACGCAGGCACACACGTGCACACGCAGACGCCCGCCAGCCCAGCCGTGTGCCTGTGACTGCAGCGACGGGAGCAGGAGTCGCCTGTGCCCCGGCTCTTCTGGCTGGGGACTTCAAAACGACTCAGGGGGGGACACCTGCCCCGTCCCCTCTCTGCTGTGGCTGCAGGAGGGACTTTGGGGACACTCTGAGACCTGACTCTGCCTTTCCCTTCCTTCACACCCTTCTGAGACCCCGTTTTTTCGGCAGAATCCCCCTCCAGGCACCAAACCCCATCCAGGTCCAACCCCAACCCAGCCCCTTTCCTTCCCCATCCCTTCCTGGTGCTCCCAAACCATGGTACCAGCAGTGGGGACGGCAGTGCCATCCTGGTGGCTCATGGCCCGGTTTGGCCCCACTGGTGGGGGCCGCTGTGCCCAGGACCCCCAGGGCAGGTTCATGCCTTTTGGGGACCCTGCAGCTCATGTACGGATGAGCGCTTCTCCCTCCCTCCTCGCTCCAGCTACTCATGCCTGGGTGAGGATGCCGCCTGGAGCAGCGAAGGCTCCAGACCCAAAAAGCCCCAAACCCTAACAAGGACGGATCAGAGCCCCGGCTCCCCATCATGGAGGCAGCAGCCAGTGATGTCCGGCTCACCGGTTAATCCCATATTCCTGAGCTGAGTCTAAATTTTGGGGATTGGGCCGAACTTTTCTGTCCTCTTGCCTTTTTTTTTTAAACAGAGACACAGTAAACAAAAACCAAACCACCACCTCTGAGACGTCTCGCCGGCAACGCAGAGCTGCTCTAAAGCATCCGCAGCTCAACAGGAAACAGGCAGCAGTAAGAGGATAAAAATACCCTTGGTTCAAACAAAACGTCTCTATGTTGGGATTAGGGCACCGTGGGGCTGCTCCAGCCCCGCTAATCAGGGCCCGGGCCGGAGGGGAACTGGGCTGGGCAACCATGGTGGCTTTGGCTTCGAGCACCCGTGTGAACTCGGGGCTCTAAAATCACCCGGCAGCCGTGTGCGGTGAGCTGGGGAAGGGGAGGGCTGGGGGGATGCTCAGGGAGAAGCCAGACATCCCGGCTCCTGGGCCCCAAAACCCCCCTGGAAAAGAGAGAAGACCACCCAGAGCCCCACCATCCAAATCCTCTTCTAGCTCCTGCAGAGCCCCAGCCCCAAGGGTCCCCCTCTCCTGCACCGGAGCACCCTGCCTTGGTCCCGGGGAGGGGGAAGGTGAGGGATGTGTGGGGAGCTGGGTGTCCTGTGCCCCCCGGCATCAGTCCCCCCATGGCTCCCAGCCCCACACAATAGGTGCATTTGAGTGCTCCGAGCGTGGGGCTGCGGCGAGACCCCACCACAAGGCCCCTGAGCTCCTCCGAGAGCCGCCTAAGGAGATTATCGCTCC
>NW_009596639.1:2138-2862 GCF_000690535.1 Cariama cristata
ACGAGGGTGACGGGGACAGGGAGGGGGGAACCGGGGCCTGGGAGCCCTGGTGAGGGTCCCTGTGGGCACACGAAGCGGTTTCGCTGTTTGGGTTGGGGTGAGGGATGCCCCAGGGGCAGGAAAACACACGGATGCTTTGAGCAGCTCTTCCCGGGGTGATTTCAGAGCAGGCGCTGACCCAAAAATCACCACCTCAAGCACTCTGCCTTTCTGTGGGCAAAAACACCCCATCCGCTGGCGGGAGGGCACGGGGGGATGCCCCACGCCCCTGCCTCCGTGCTCCAGGAATCGCAGAGGTCCCCATACAGCCAGAGGCACAGCTGGGTGCAGAACAGGTCAAAAATAAGATTTGTGTCCCCCAAGGCCACCCTGCCCACTCTGGACCACGCTGCGTCCCTTGTGCCGCTGGCCCTGGTACGCTGGCAGGTCGTGGGGACGTCCCCCTATCCCTATGGCACACGCGAGCCCCCCATTGCCCCAGCTCCTAGGAGGGTGAGGCCATCCTCCTCCTCCTCTGCCCCCATCATCCTGTGGGATCCCCTAAGGAAACGGGACAGGGGCTGGTGAGGGAACGGGTCCCCATTGTCCCCATTTGAAAAGCCAGACCTTGGCAGCCGCGTCCCAGGGGGACAAAGGCTCCTTCCCCATCTGCGGGCACGCTGGGGCTGCCCGGTCCCCGGCGGAGGGTGACAGGCGTTGGGGATCCAGCCAAGTGCAAATCAGC
>NW_009596640.1:0-205 GCF_000690535.1 Cariama cristata
GCTCTCAAGGCAGCTAATTAAATGGGAGGGACAAATCCACAAAACCAACTTCAAGCCAGCAAATAAAAGCCTGGCCTGATGAGGGGAGCGGGGCGGCGGGGGCTGCGGGAAGGACACCAGCTTTTCTCCTTTGAGCCTCCTTCTTTCGGGGCAAGGTGGGGAGCAGGGCCTGTCACAACCAAACGGCTCCATTCACAGCCCCTGA
>NW_009596640.1:406-1571 GCF_000690535.1 Cariama cristata
CCCCTGGGCTCTGCCCGGCTGCTGGCAGCATCCCTGCCGGGGAGAGGGACCCAATGGCAGTGGCTCCTGGGGCCAGTCCCCCGCTGCAGGCGGGATACGGAGGCAGTAGGTGAGGGATGTGCTGCATTTCTGCAGGGGCCCACGCCTCCTCACCCCCTCTTTGCGCAGGCAGATCCCCTCGTTTGATTGATCTGGGGTGAGCCGCCTGTCCGCCCACACCCTATCGCTAATGGCCTCATTAGTTAGGGAAAAGGGTTGCTGAAGTCAATTTATAATATGTAATAGTGAAAAACAGCAAAATCAATAACGCTGCAGAGTCAGGGGGAGACTGGGGGGAGGGAGGGGACCCAGGGGCGAGTTCAGATAACCGATGAGCTTAAAAACCCCACTCCCGGCATCTGGGCCTGTGTTAAATACATGCTCCGTGCTCGTCAGCGTTCAGTTCTGGGTGAGACAGCCCGCACTCACTGCTCCCGATCCTCTCCTGGGGCCTCGGACCAGCAGAGCATCCCCCAGCTCCTCTTCCCCCCGCGGGGCCATGCCACCAGCTGCCGTCCTGCGGGGAGGGGACCCCGTGCCTCGGGCTGCCCTGATGGGACCCCAAGGCTGAGGAGCTCAAGCCGTGCAGGCGGCGAGAAGGCAGTGGTGGCACAAGCTGCCCTGGGTCTACCTGTGCCAGGAAGAGAAAAATCTATTTTAGGCAGTTCACAAATCTCTCCGTTAAAGGCATCCCGTAATGCCGCGGAGGTAATAAGCTCGAGAGCTGGAGCCAGACAGATTTGGATGAGTAAGGCGGTGGAAGTTATCCACGGCGGGAGCGATGGAGAGTTTCCTGTTCAAGGGAGACTGTAACTCGGGGAGGGATTTGTCCTTTTGAAGCATGCCGGAGTTCAGGCAGGAGTTAATCCGGAGCAGCCGAATGTACCAGGCTGCGCGCTAAAGGATCCCAAAGGTTCCTTCTGATCCGTGATCCAAAACCGCATCCCCCCCGCGACACAGGCTGCTATAAAGCCTCTTGCCAAAGATCTCCATTTAGCGGTAATTCCTTTTATAGCCGATTTCTACCATGTGGTTGCGCACCCCGTGGCTTACAAGAGCGTACGAGTCCCTGGCAGATAGCCTCTCCTCCCCCTGTTTTGCTCCTTTCTCAGCTGGCTCCCATCGA
>NW_009596640.1:1658-1914 GCF_000690535.1 Cariama cristata
AGCACGAAGCATCCGGCCCCCGCAGCCGCAGCGGGGGTCAGGCAGCGGCAAGGGCGATGCCTGAGCTCTCTGCTTGCAGTGCCGCTGCCCAGCTGGCCCAACCGTGGTGTTTATAAAGGGCCTACAAAAAATGGGAGTTGGAAAAAACAACAGCAGCACGTTAGAGGTGGTTTTTTTCAGCTTTCCTCATCAAATCACAGCAACAAGAAGAAATTTTCAGCTTCTTTTTTTGTCTTCTGATTGCGCTGAGAGCATC
>NW_009596641.1:0-15113 GCF_000690535.1 Cariama cristata
GGGATGGGTGCACCCCCAGCCTGTCCACATCTTCAGCAAGACAGAGCATCTCCACACTCACCCGCAACACTGAGGCTGGTTTCTCCCAAAAAAAGGAGGCCGTGCAGCCTCCACCAGATGTACAGGACCTCTGCTCTCCCTGTGCCTACGGGGCAATGGCACGTGGGGTGCAGAAATGCACAGGGATGTATGTGGAGTAAGCAGCACCATGGCAGCTCGCCGTAAACAGAAGAGAGGCAGCGACAGGGCCTCTTCCTATGCAGGGGGGCAGCCGAGGCGCGACTGGCCCCAGCCCCCCACCGCCCGCCCACCCCCCCCCCCAAAACTCCGTGGGCCTGCCCATGGAGATCCTCCAGAAGGTGAGTCCAGTTCAACTAGAAGTGAATTAACTAAACTGCCTAAACTGTAGTGCCCATAGTCTCGTTCAGAAATACGAGAGGCCCTGGTTTGGCTTCACTTAAATCCACCTTAACTGAATTAAGGCCACTAACTCAGAAAGAGACCATCTGAAAAATTATTTAAGGCAACTGAATCAATTGTTTAAAAAGTAGCTGTAGTTAACTCTCCTTGCTGTCCTTGTGTAGACGAGTCATTAATTTTATAATGTGTATAAAATGCTCGATAAGCCTCAGATAACATTCAGAGGATCAGAACAAGAGAAATATTTATCAAGTTAATTCTATTAAGCTGTTCAGGTAAGGAGTGAAAATATTCTCCCAGAGTGAAGCCTCTGGACTACCAAGTCCAGCAGTCCTACAGACTTCAAGGTAAGTATTTACATCAGCTGAGGGAGAATCTTCTACAAGGTTTAAAAAAACAACCCCAAACCCCAAAAGCCAAGAAAATCATCCATATCGTGCTCCATCCTTAGCATTCACCCATCCCACGGAGGCGCCCGGACCTCACAGCCCCGCACTGCACCGCTGCGGGGTGCCAACGCTACCGCCCATCAACCGAGCCCGGGGACGTCGTGCGTGCTGTTATCCCATCCCAAGGCGGACGTGACGCCCCAGCTCGAGCCATCGCTCAGGGCACACGCTGCGCTACGATCATAACTTTCTAGATTGACAACACCAAACGCAAGCTCGTGATGGACAGAGAAGCTGGGGAGCGTGCTGCAGAGCAAGAGAACAAGGAGCGTGGCTGGTGGAAAAGCAAACAGGACAGTAAGAGTTCTTCCTTTCTGCAGTCATCCTTAATTATCCCACGGAAAGCAGCTGATTGTATATCAAACAGCCTGCCAAAGCCTGTGGCACACACGCTGCTGCCAGGCGGTGGGCAGCAGCCTCCCCAGCAGCCGCACCCCTCTGCCTGGGCATCACCGGCCGTCCCACAGCTGCTGCTCCCGCCGGAGGCTGACACGAAGCAAACTGCTGGGAAACTGCTGAAACAGGGGATGCTGAACAGCCCATCCACAGCACTCCCAGCCCCACAGCCCCAAACTGGCCCAACCCACGGGGACTGTGCCTGAACTGGGTAGTTCCTGAGAGGCTGGAGAATTCCGCAGCCCGCTCCGTGAAAGGACCGCTCTCCGAGATGTTAACAGGGTTGGTGCAACCTGACCGGTTACCTGGCTGGGGGCCTTCTCCCAGCGGTAGTGAGAGGAGACCTGCAGGCTATGCTGGAGGTAATATGAATTTAATGAGCACCATGGAAGCGATGGCCTGATGTGATGCCGATGATGTTGCATGGCTGGAGGCATCATGTTGGCATTAGACTAACATTTTGAGGTCCTAGCTACAAACAGCCAGTACAAACCTGAAGCACTTTTCTCCAAACACTGAGCATCAGTCAAACTCTGATTTGGCAGATCCAGTTTTCTCCTCTTAAGCTCGTTATGGAGCCTCAGATGAAGATAACGTGCTGCCCTCCCTGCGGGAGGCAAGAGCTGCCAGCGCATTTTGGTGGTGGATCGAACGTGTCTGCCTATTGCTTTGAAGAAACAAGGTTTGTGGAAGGAGGCAGTAATTTTTATTAGACCAACCCATACAGTTGGAAAAGCAGGCAAGCTGTTGGCTGCTTATTTTCATCATTAAACCATTTCAGCTACAACAGCACTGTGATTCTGAAGTGTGTTGAGATGGAAGGGGCTCTGCGGCACTACCCCAGTGACTTGTTTTAGCCTCTCCATCCCTGGGCACCGAGAGCCACTTCACAACCCTCTTACCTCAGCAAGCGCTTCTGCTTCTAGAGATTTCTGATCTCCGAGACTACTGTGTCTAGTCGATCCACAGGTCGATCTCAGCGGGTGGCCATCAGACAAGGCCTTCCTGTCTGGGAAATTGATGCTGCCTGCACTGCCGAATGTCGCCATTCTGCGCTTTTCAGGACTCTCAATCCTGCCCCTGTTAAGAGGTATTTTGTGGGGGCTGCTAGGGCAGGCCGCTGCTCGAGGAGGAGTGTCTATGCCAGGACCCATCCCTCGGGGCGGGCTGTGGGTGTCCCCCCCACTTCGACGGCGAGGGATAGCTGCACCGTCAGACCTCAATCTCACTCTGCAAAGAATCCATCACAAGACTAGGTCACTGTCCGTCAGATCGAAAGCGTCTGGTTGCATGCTGTAAGACAATCACTCAGCTCTGAGAGTTCAGATCAAACCGAACGCGAGCCTTTCAGCTCTAGAAGACTAAGGCAAGAGGGAAGACAGACATTTTAGCCAGTGCCAAGAAAGGGACAGCATTGTACCATCTTTACTTGTTAAGATCTACATCAGCAATGCACATGAAAACCCCTTTCATGCTCCTGTTATTCTGCAGTGCTTACTGGAGCCTTCCCTTCTATCTTGCCCTACACCACACGCTGACTCTCCCCACACGTGACAGTGACCACCTCTGTGGAAAATGAGGAAAATGAGAGTTTCCCTACCGGCCCATTACTCCCCCAAAGCCATAGTCCACAATATGATCCGTCGGAGACTGGATGTCGTTCTTGGAGGAGGCTTTATCATCCAGCAGCGGTCCGCTGCTTGCCTCGCTGTCGGCCTTCTGGCTCAGGCTGTCGGAGAAAGCGTCATCCCTAGGAAAAGGAGACCCCCGTCAGTAACAGGGCTCTGCCCCAGGAGAGGGGCTAGGGCCCGGCCACAACGTGGATCTGAACATCACCGCTCCAACGGGGCTGGACCAAGGCCCCCACTTCAGACAGTACCTGGAGCTTGGAAGAAGCGAACATCGCATCTCCATATCCCCCTGTGCTGTAGTTGCCATTTTAATGAATCCAGGTACAGCACTTGCAACAGAAGTGGCATCTGCGAAGGCCGCTGGGATCTGCCTACAGCCCAGGCGGGCACCGAACAATGCCAGGTCAGCGTACAGAGTGGGCAAGGCCAACACTGAGCCTGAGTCACGCCGCTTTGAGGAGTCAATGAAAGATGGGGTTCAGGCACACTGAAGTACAGCATTTAGTGCCTCACTTTATGAGCTTGAACGGGAAACAATCCGAGCCAATACACGGAGAGGCAGATGTGAACAGGTCCAGATTTCTCACCAAAGTCATTAAATCTCGGAAAGTCAGAACACCTGTTTTAGGTGTCTGAAGTGGACCTGGTGTGTGTATGTGATTTTAACACTCTGGATCAACACACGCCACTTTACTCACATGTCTTGCACCACAATGTACTGGTGGGGTATGAGGCCATCCACACCGTTATGTCTCCCTTCCCACCAGTCTTCTGATGCCCGATGGTACAGGAGGAGCGAGGCCCCTTTCTTAAAGGAGAGCTCTCGTGGAGATCGTCCACTGTAGTCAAACTTTGCTATAGCTTCAATCTGCTCCACTTCTGCAAAGGAAGAAGCACAGACAGAGAAAAGCTTAGTTCGACAATCGTGAGGGCACAATAAATCCTAGAAAGAGACATCTCACCAGAATAGCAGTAATGCTGCTGCCCTAGCTTTCTGAGAGCATCTTACACCGAGTACAAACCATCTTATTTTTAGATGGATCAATTCTTTTTCTTCTTCCAGCCTTCCTGGAATTTCTCACAGACTCACAAACCACCAGCAATTACAAAAAGCTACAAACAAGATGGGGAGTAGTTGAAATTTCCCTGTGTGCATATGGCATCATCACCCGCACTCCCATTTTCTACCTATAAAGTGGTTTCTTTGGTTACACAACTCCATTATCCTCCAGATTGGGATCTTGTCAAGCTGCGTCAGATACTGTGATCAAAGCCCCGCTTACCTTCTTTTCCTTTCCTTATCCTGAAGACAGTTTGGCCTGAATTATTGATGAGTAACGAATCCCCCTTTGGGGATCCCCATAGAAACAATGATAACGGCTCTGGCCAGGCAGCTGCTTTGCATCACCCCGCCACACCTGCAGACCTTCCAGCACTCTACCTCACTGCTTTTTCTAATTCAAGCTCTACCAAACACCAGGGACTCACAAATTGGGAGCTCAGGGCCTGAAATTCAAGAGGACTGAGGCAGGACTTCACTTTGGTAGGCTGCGAGCACACCGGGAACCTCTGAGCCCCTGGTCACGGGCATCACAGCGGGAGCTGCTGGTGCACCCAAAGAGGAGCCTGGTTGGCACTGAGGAGCCCAGCTCTTCTGCACATCTGCTTCCAGCTGGGAGCACTGCACCCCAGAGAAACCACTGCAGCGATTGCAAAGCAGTGACAGCGTTTCTCTCTGCACCGGCAGCAGCAATCTGCACTTCGCCTCACTTCGCTCCGAGACAGGGGTGAAAAAGCAGGCTGCTACCACCCAGCCAGCTCTAGCCACTATTGGAGCCAGCAAGCAAGCAGTTAATGTACCCTGATGCTTTGAGACACCCGACCATTTCAGACCCCACCTGGAGACTGGCAGACAGGCGATGACAAAGCTAAACAGTTTGGGCAAAGCTAAACAGAACTGGGCAAACCTGCCCACTTCCTCTAGATCTGTCATGTTCTTATTAAAGTACAGAAACTTGCTATGCTCCATCTGCCTCGTCACTAACCACAGGCTCGGCATCAGCAGCAATCAGGATGCAACTCTTTGCTGTGCTCAGCGACAAAACCCACACGGAGGAGGGGACACCGGAGGAGGACATGGGAGATGCTGGACCATTCCCTGCCTCACGTCGGGCAGGACAGGTCACTTCAGCAGACTGGTTTTCCCCAGCTTAAAATACACATCCACACCAATACGAGCGGCAGGGTGTCTGGGAGCACTGCAGCAGGACCAGGGGGAACGCTCCGGAGGAAACGGAGCAGGGGAGGCAACCAGGAGGGCGCTCAGAGCCCTGATGAAATGCTGAGTTTCCCAGCAGGGAGGTTGCGCCGGGCGAGGAAGAGGGGAAGAAGGAATATGTAAATTCGCAAAATAAAGCTGCTCCTCTTCTCTACACTTGCACCACAGTTAATCACCCAGAAACTCCAATCAGAGCTATTAATGTGACCATCAGAGCATAAAATTGGCTAAACGGCACTTTGCTCCCCGTCATCTTCTAGTCCTGTCGGCTCCTGTCTGTAGCTGAAAGCAGGTCCTGAGCCGTCCGGCCCAGCTGTGCCCTCCTCCTCCTCCTCGCAGTGTCCCCCCAGCCGGGCAAGCCCTCCCATCCCACCACCCCACCAGCCTCGGAAGGTGTCAGTGTTTTATCGGAGCAGGATGCATCCACGGAAACAGCAGCTCTCGAGAAAGCAGAAGAGGTGTTTCAGCTCCCTGGTGCCCTTCCAATGCAGCAAAGTCCTGCCATTAAACGGTGTTGTGGGGTTGCACATTCACTGCCCCTCAGCAGGGCCAGCGGGGTCTCCCGGCCTCACATCACGGCCGAGCTGCTGGCGGCTCCAGGGTGCGGGAAGCACAGCCCTTCCTCCTGCATTGGGACCGCGTCCTGGAGTCAACATGCTTCTTGCCCAGCTCTGCCAGCGTCCCTGTTTCCACGCTCACCTTTGTGATCTCTGTGAGCTTCACAGCTTTTACTGAGAGCTCACATGTGAAACTCCAAGCTGGTTTACACAGATGTGCAGGCAGACAGGAGCTTATGGAAAGCTGGACCTGAGCCTTCTCCCGAGCGTTACAGAACACTGGTGACGCATCCAGTTGCAAAGGGATTCACACCTGGCTGCACCCATCCACGCAGTCCCGGCTCACAACACGTCCTGCTTCGCCCTCCAAAGGGCCTGACACGAGCAGAAATGAGCAGGCGAGAATTTTGTCACCAAAGGAAACAGAACAGACTGCAGGGAAAACCAGGCTGCAGCTCGCTTGAATACAGGGACATTTCATTTCTGCCAAGGGGATGGCTCCTCCGCAGGGGAGGATCCACAGCCCAGTGAAACCACCTGAAAGACCCCCTCATTTCAGAGGGCCCCCACTGGGGCCACTGACATTCACTGCTTTCCTCATAGTGCATCCCAGCGCCCGGAGGGAACAGAGCTGGTCCCCACCATGTCAGCCCCCCGCCTCCCCTCCTGCTCTCGTTAGCCATTCCACACAGCGTGTCCGCACCAGCGCATGGCTGCACGTAAACACAGATGACAAGGAAAAGGAAAATAAAGTCATATATGGGATTAATGGAATCTCATAGAACAGCTTCAGAAAAACAACCCCTGTATCCTGCCAAGGAAGCAGACCACTGCGAAAGTCCGTGCAGAACCTATGCTGAAAACCTATACGCAACATTTATTAATACGCATATTCATTGCTAAGCACACAAAAACATCATCCCCGACTAAAGTGCCAGACACCAGTCCAGCCTCTATTCTGATAAGGAGCGAAGTGCACACTGCTTTCCTGCACGCACAGCTCTTCTAACGCAGACCCAATGTTCTGCTGCTCACGTCTCTGCTCACCATCATCACTGGTGTGGGGCTCCGTGCCGTTGTCATGGTCAACTTCATCGATGGTGCCTGGCTCACTGTGCGGGCTGTCACTGAAACAAAATATAGCGTGCTTTCAAAAAAAGAACGAGATCTTGTTCCTAAGGCACTTAGCACAAGTAAGTTCTTGAGAGAAATTCTGGCCCCAGTGATACTTGAAAGACTTGTGGTTTTAGTTTCCACAGGACTGAGATGGTCATTTTAAATCACAGCAGCTCTCCGAACTTGCTCTGAGAATAGCAAACACTCGCACCACAATCCCAGAACATCACCTTCTGTTGCTCACGCATCTTACTCGTATTTGGCAAAACAAACATAAAGCGATACCAAGTTAAAATGTTCTATTCACTCATTCACAATGAGTTTTAGCATTTTATCCTCCACTTGCATCGGTAAGGATGGTGGCAGGTGATCAGTGTCAGGGAAGACAAGGTCTCAGAAATGTATAAAACTTGCACACAAATCAGTTCAAGTCTGTTATAAATACTGGTTTGTTAAAACTCAGATCTGAATGTCAGTTCAGAATTCCAGCATCCTCCAGACAAGTGTGTAATAGTATCACTTACACTTCTAATGTGGGAGTTTGTGGACTTTTCCTATCCCGGGTACACCAAGTATTCTGTACACCAGAAAGATGCGATGCAATGCAATCGCACACCAGCTGATCTCATCCACGGCTAATGCAAACTCATCTGTCTTCTAACACTGACAAAACAAAAGGAACTGGAAGGTTCAGGTTAACTCTGGGCTAAGGGATTTCACCCAACTAGCAAATTATGACCAACTATGGGACTTTACTCAAAAATTCCAGCCTAGGAGGAATTTGGTTAGAATTGACCTAAAATTCTGTGCTCTTTGCACAGAACACCCTTCTCTGAATCTGCAGCTAAAATAATCTTCATAAATATTAATATTCATACTGGAAAAAAGTTGCTCCTGAAGTTTTTACTGATGTTTATAATGCTGATTCAGCATGAGAAAGAGAAATACCCGGTGAAATTGCCTACTCTGTTTTAACTGGCAAGGCTAAAGTGAAAAGCACAACTGATGTATTTAAGTAGAGAGAGACTTATATATACAAGGTGTGCAAAATCCTCTTAGTTTTATGAAGGTACTTATAACTAAGAACCATGGAGACAGCCTGGTATGGAGTAAGATTCTTAACCAGCGTAAAACAGCACAAGCATATCAAATATGTATCATTTGCACACCTAATTCATAACGCTTAACAGGAAAAAGTGTAAAAAGGCATGCCCCTTCTGCAGAGGGGCAAATTCACCCCAGTGCCGTGCTTGGCTGCCCTGAATATTAAGTCTGAACTTTCTCCAAAGCCCTCCTCACACCCCATCCTCTCGGGGATCTGCTCCCGAGATCCCTTCTCCTGCACTCATGTGAGCTGGGGTCAATTCTCCGCCTGCCAGGAATCAAGCCAAAGCTCTGCGTTTTGCCACAGGTTCACCCTTAACGTACAGCGCCAGAAGATAACCCTAACAAGGGTATCCACCTTTAAGTTCTGCAGCCCATGAAGTCCTGCACTCCTTACCAGTACTCCTCCCCTCCAGTCATGCACTTCTCATAGACAGGTCCTTCCAGCTCTCTGTGGCTGGGGAAGATACCCTCGTGGTTAATGATGATGGTTTTGATGACCTCATTGACATGGGCTTGGCAAGACACCGGATCCTGCCCATCTGGAATGTGCATCAGAGTAGGCCCGAAGCAGATGGCCAGGTTGTAGGGATCCATCATGTTCTCATCGCTGTACTGTGACAAGCTGCAAGCACAAGGGTTAGGGATGTACGGCGCCGACTTTCCCCGTTCAATGAGAAAAACCTCCCACCAACAAAGCCCCACCGCCTAAGAAAGCAATCATCACTGAGCTCTCCATCTTCCCCAAACACACAGCCATGGCTAGACAAGGCTGAGGAAGAAGCAAAATACAACTCTCCATGGCAACACCAAAAAGGACTCAAGCAACAAAGACAGGAATTCCCTGAAAAAAAGGAGGGCAAGGAGAAACTCAGTGAAAGAGGGAGGGAAGAAAAAAAAAAAAAAAAAGACTCACTGATTGAGGAAAGCAAAAAGATATCTCATGACGACGATGACAGCCCGAGGCAGAGTGATGATGATTTGCTGGATCTGGTGCACTCTCTCGCTGGGGTTCTCGATTTCTGCAACACATGGATAGAAAGCACATCTTTAAACCTTCTCAGGACCAGACAACATGGCACCAGAGGGACTCGTTCCAGATCTAGTAGCCCACTATGCAAGGAAAACAACAGCCCCTTTCCAGATCTCATCTGCTAGTTTGGCACTAAGGTGCAAGCAGAGAATTGGGCATAGCACTCTTCCATGGGTCAATTCACACGTACGTTCAGCTTCAGTATAAACAGCAAATAAAAACATTTCCATAGTGTTACGGAAATTCAGCTCATTTCTCAACAACTACTCTACTCCTCAAACGCTTGAGTCAATGTGGCACTGGAAAACAGAGCACTGCTTGGTTTTCCAGTGCAGATTTTTAAATGAGGTTTTTGCTCACGTTACTCTTATGGGTTAACCCTCAGGTCCCTCTGAGGCCTTCTGCTCCAGTTTCCCACTGGTCTTAACAGCAATTTAACCTGAACCGGTTCCGAGTCAGCCCTTTAAGATTCCCTTCTCTCCGTAGCAGTGCCCAAAGCCCAAGGGGGCTCAGCGCCGTCCTGCAGCAGCTGGCAGCACATTCCAGCCCCCAAGGCTACTGGTCTTTTTAAGCTACTATCTGCTCAATAGAGTCTGTAGATAGTTAATCCTGTGGCTTTCGTTTTACAGAAAGCAGGCAAAGAGTACCGCAGCCATCCTGAGAGCAGTCAGCCTCAGATGCGTGGAAGAGATGCTTACTTTACTATGCTGGCTCAAACTTTGACATTTGCTAATCATAATAAAATTCACTGACAACACGTAGCTGGGCTGCCGTTTGTTCAAAATTCTTAGCAAAATTTGGTTTCAGTACAAAGACGGAAATCCTTACAATATTTCATTTGGGAAATTCTCCCTTTTGAGGAATCTATTCATCCTCTGTTATTGCTTACTGGGTTCTCTACTTCTTCAGTTTGGTTTTACTTAAGAGGACATTTGTAAAAAATAAAGTAAAATCAAATAATAAAAACTACAACAATAGAAACCTACAACAGGATAAAAACCTACAACAACAGATATCTGTTCTGAAATCCAGAGGAACAAACTGTCTTGAAGCACTTGCTTTTTTTCACTTAGCAAAACGTTTCAACTGGCTGTAATTCAGAGCAATTACTGGAGTAATCATCAATCACTCTACAATACAGGCACACCCCTGAATGAACCCTTGCAAACAAAGTGCCTTTTTTCTATCCATCTATTTCTCGTGTGCATTTGAGAAACGCTTCCACGTAAACCCTCAGTCCCCCCCAAGCAAAAGGAAAAGCCAGCCCTTCATCTCCCACCAGCAAGCCTGGCTTCCCCACCGCGCCGGCAGGGAACGGTGCGGCTCTGGAGCTCCCAGGGCGCTCAGAGGCCCTGCGACACACGCGGCAGCACCGGCTCCATAGAACTCGCTCAGGATACCTTACCAGGAGCCCAGGGAAATCAGGGCGGCTTCGTGAGGCGCTGCGGTGGAGAGCCCACACCGCTCGGCTGCGTTTAACCTTTCCGTCGTAATTACAAAATGAGACAGAACATCTTACAGCAAGGGTGACATTTTACTGAGCAGTGGGTCTCAAAGAAAGGTGGTTTCTGCAATCTGTTTAGGTTGGAACACCTGTGACACAGCCTATATTTACGTGGCAGAAAGTCAGATGCACTTAAGGTCGGATGCTTAATGGGAAGAAGGCCCTTTAATCCATTTAAAAATCTATCCTTAATCGAAAGGTAGCAACAGCAGCAGGAAAAGAAAGGAAAGATGAGGAAAAGAAAGATTCTTGCTAAAATGGGAAAAAGTAAAGAAAGAGAGAAGAGAATACTATTCAGAAAATTAACAGATTATGTTTGCAACAAAAAGCTTAATAAACTGTGCAAACTGGCATTAAATTAGGGATGGTTCCAAAGCACAAGCCTATCTGCAAGCACGCAGACCGTCACATCATCAAGCACCGTCCCCTTCTCGTGGGCTGTGCCCTCTCAGGCTCCCGGCTCTGCCTGCTGCGAGCCCCTCGGGGAGGGCAGCCGGAGCGACCGCTGCAAGCCAGGCTAAAAATTCCTGTCCGGAGCTTAAAACTGGTGCAGAAACAGCTTGTTTGCCCTGTTACAGGTGTGCTGCGTTGTTTTACACATCAAAACTGAAAGGCAACAGTGAATTTCCTAAAGCTACTATAAAAAACAACTGTTCCTGAAAAATAAGAGCACACTCTTCTCCTTTTGGAACAAGCCCATCCCTGTGTCATTCCCCTCTAGACACCATCTGTCTTTCTTGACCTCACTAAATCTCCAGCAGTTATGCGCACGAACACTAAGAAGGGGGAAGGAGCCATGAGCGGTGAAGCCAAACGAAGGACTTCAGTATGTGTTCACCAGTCAATCCCCCTGAAGCTACCCACGTACCGAGACACTCAAAGCCCCAAACAACCCCAATGCCTCTCCTGTAAAATAAAGTCATCCTGTAGCCAAAGCGCGCAACACGCTCCTCCATCATCTCTGGAACATCAGATTCATTCTGCCTTCTTCCTTTCCCCTAGGGGAGTAATTTCCACGACTTGCCAATAAATCAATGTCACCACTATAAGGTACTGACAGAAATAAGCCCCAGACGGGATATCTGCTTTTTCAGTTGCCGACGAACAAGCGGAGCTGGGAGGACAATTCAGGACAGAACAAGAAGCAACCAGGCTCTCCCTGACATCAGTCCCAGACCTTCATGATTAGAAACCCTCAGCTTCCACCTCTGCTCACATCCTAAAACACTTTCTGGTGTTCTTTGGGATAGGAAATGCACACAGCAAACACTCAGAGAACAGCTGGTCGAGTGAGGCTGAAACCAAGCCTGCAGACTCAAGGGCTGGAGAAGCTTTGTGAGTGGCCAAGAGTTATCGACCGTCACCACGTTTAGCAGAAGGCACTGAGTTCGAGCAGCAAAACCCTTTGGGTCCCAGGAGCCACGGCTGCGTGACACGTGGTGGGCAGGCACAGGAACCGCACTACCAGCAGAGATCTGTGCAGGCAGGACAGCAGCCGGCCCTGTTCACGCAATTAATGACCCCTCACGCAACCCGCAAATGAGCACACGGGCTTGCTGCATGTGCAGCCCACTGGCCTAAGCTTGGAGAGGACTCTCCTGTGATGCTCATGATGCTAGGAAGAATTTAAAACATAGCAAGATGTTTTACCTCTCCCTCGCCTCCAGCGCTGCCAATGCACGCTTTTAATGTCTTTTCCTAACAACTTCCATTGCAGACCTATAGCCCTTCTTACAGCATAAGCTGCTATTTGCAAAACTCAGGTGTACTTGCCCCTTTTTTATTGCTTCTCTTGTCCCACCCTATTCTCCAAGAAGAGCTGTCACATGTACTTACTTATAGTAGATATCAAATCTTGAAACCTTTCCTTAGGAAAGAGGGGGTTTTCCAGTCCTCGGAAATACAGCTTCAAGACTCCAGCCACTGAATTAATGTCACGCTCATTTTGATCATCAGCAAGGGGATCTTCACCTGCCCAGAGAAGAGTTTTTATTTCCAGCATTACTATCAAGTTGGACTGACACAGCAAGTATTTCTTCCTAACTCCATGGAAACCCCAAATTTCCCACAGTTCAGAAAACCCTCCTCTGTGTGGAATGGTAATGCTACACATTTTTCCAGCAAGAGGAGAGTTTAATAAGGTAGTCTGTCACACAGCATCACGCTGAGACACGCTATAGCCCTACATACTAAAAAACAGTTTATTGTGGAGATTTTAAACCTTTCCTGAAGATGAGGATGTTATTAATCAGTTCTGCTTCACAGTTTCCAGCCCAGTGCATTTTTTTTATTTAAGGCAACAGCACAGAGAGCTGAGCAGATCTAAATGATGGTGGGTGAAAGCCTGAGAAGACAGGCTTGGCTGGAGGATGCAATTATGCCTCTGGAATAGACTGAACGGTTCTGGATAGCATTGTACTGACTTAAACCTATAAAAGGCTTTCACTGCCTAAGGGATTTGGATAGCGATTCCTCTTAAATTGGATGTGCAAATCCTCCGCCTTTGACAATCCCACCACTGCCTTATTCATTGGCCTGGCCACCTCCACCCTGACACTTCCGACGCTGCTCAAAGATTAATGCCATGGAGGCCCTTACTCCCATCTAGACTGTCCCGTGCACAGCTTCACCTTCACTCGGTGACAGCAGGATCGCTCTGCCCTCTTGCCAGCCTCGCACCTTCGATGCAATTTTCTCAACAGAATCACTGGCAACTCCACAACCAACAGTGCCAGCAGGTGCCCGTGGCAATGCTGCCCTTCCCTTGGCAAACCGCTGCAGGAAGGAGGAAACTGGATCCCCAACAAACTATTTCATGGCTCTCTGAGGCTTTCATGCTCTTAATTAAAGACTGTGGAAAAGATCTCTGCACCTACCCTTACTTCTCATACTCTTGCCCTAAGTGATTCTTTGCTAGTGCTGGAGATACAATACTGAGACACCTAGAAGGGGACAAAACCTCCTCGTGTCTCGTAGCGGAAAGGCGTTTAGCACAGGCTTTACACAACATCTAATGCGCCCAGCACACACTGAAACCCCCAGCTGCAGCCGCACACCCTGGCAACACACCTCTCTCAAAGGAGTTCTTGATGTCGTTGACTTCCACCTGGGAGCCGGGGACTCTGAAAATGCCCTGCTGCTGAAGGCCTGGAAAAGAACAACCTTTTAGAAAAGATTTCTATAACTGTTACGCGGTATTTTCTGGTAAAGAACAGCAGAAACTAGGAGTCGATGCACCCAGAAAGGCTCTGAGCAAGAAGGGGACAGCCTGCCACGATTCATTTCTGCTCATACTCTCCTACCAAGGCCCCCTGGATCAAAGGGCTGAAAGGGCTCCTGTTGGCCTGGGGCCTCAGCAAACAGTTTAACCTGAATAAATGCTAACAAGACCTACATATCTGCCAGTCATCCAACGCAATGTCGCAGTCAATGCCACTGTAATTATAACCTGAGCCCCGGCAGCAAGGGCTGCGAGCATCTCTACTATTTTTCACTGCTAATTACAAGTACTTAACTTCCTTTGCAAAGTTTCTGTTGATATCGCTGAATCAACTTACCGTACAAATTGATGTAACGAATGCAGCTTTCTACTACAAGCGGAATAGCCTGTCCTGAATCCTTCATGAAAGGAAAGGGAAAAGTAAAAAGTTACTGGTTTATTGATACCAAAGCATAGGAAATGCATTAAAGATTGCAAAAACAGAAATCTGAAAAATCAGTGCCATTGAGTTTAGTAAGAGGACAGGCAAGAAAAGGAGGCGTTACACGCATCAAGACATCAAAAAGTGCTGAGTATGCTATGTGCAGTCAATTATGCACAAAAAAAGCTTTCACTAAAGCACGTGAAAGACTGCCGCTCACTATCTGGTTGAGACAGGGGACTGATGTAACAGGATCACAGCTATTCCATTTCAAAGGTGTAATGCTGAGCCAAAGTAAAACTTGTGCTATACCTGTCTGATAAAGTAAGCTTCCAGCAACAGAGCTTACAACAGTATTTCCACCTACAGAAAGAGCCATTGTCAGCAGATGCTAAAAAAAACCCCAAACCCTGAACACCACAGTGTATGAAATGAACTGCCTGTATTGAACCTGCAGTGCCTTTGGGCTTTTGTTTCAAAGCTGCTTCTCCCCAGGCCCCTCGTGGAAGGAGCTCAAGGGGGAACGTGAGCCACGTCTGACTGCCTAAGGGGACATTTGTTTTCCTTAGGGGCTTTGGTTGGTCGTTTTTTTGAGTAGAGTACAGTTGCATCTCTCTGGTTAATTTACTCCATCTCATAGACGGGCCTCCAATAAATACCTGATTCCTCGTTCGCGCATTCCTCCTTCCTCTGAGAACACAAAAAAGCGGCAGAGCAGGAAAAAAAGAAAAGATTAAGCAAGGATAAGTTCAGTTAGAGGTAAGCATCTCTTTCGGAGGCCATGAACGCTCAAATGCAATGGCAGCTTAGCAAGGTCCAACCCAGGTCTTCAGACTGTCCACCCTCCCTCCCAATCCCCGCTGGGCACGCTGCACCCGAGCCTCGGCGACCTGCAGGAAGAGCCTCTCGGATTTCCTCCCTCCCTGAGCCTGCGGCGCTCGCAGGAGCCCAAGGACGATGCCGGCCCCCGCCCGGGGCGCAGGC
>NW_009596642.1:0-409 GCF_000690535.1 Cariama cristata
GAGGTCCTGCTGTGGCAGTCCTACCCATTAGGTACATAAGTGCATCCTCAAGTTGGTAACCTGAGAATTGGGGGAAACAGGAAGATAGGCTGAAAGAAAGGCACCCCCAGCACATTGAGGCCTCCCCACCCCTAGGCACAGACTGTAGGTGCCTACCCAACTAAGGAAGATTTCCCCTGAGCCTCCCTGGGCCCTGCTTGCCCCACACAGTTGCCACAAAGCCATGGGACTCCCCAGCCCTGTGTGTGCTCACACATTGCTTCTGCTGTCTCCCCAGGCACCCAAAAGCAACCAGCCAGCCACGTGCAGCAGCCATAGGCACTCGGCAGCCCTCTGGGATAGAACCCCCGCTCTGATGTACAGCGCAATTAGGGCAGGTGCCTGTGGCAGGGCAGGCTGGGGGCTGTGG
>NW_009596642.1:440-3456 GCF_000690535.1 Cariama cristata
TTACAGCATCATTTCCAGTGCCCAGGCAGGGTTGCCTCCCAGCGTGGCTTGAATCATGCTTGTGATGCTGGCATCAAGCCCTGTTTCCTGATGGATCTGTCTTTATGCAAACTGGTGCCTTCCTTGCACCAGCCTCTTTCTGTTCCTCTTCTGCCTGTGTGCAGCAGAAACGTGGCCCTGGCTCTGCTTTCTGGCACACCATTCTGTCACTAGGACTTTCTAGCAAAGTCTGTTTGACTTGGGCCACTGGTGTTGTCTGTTAAGCAGTGTGAGTGAAGCAAAACCCTGCTTCGGTCACTTCTCTGGTTAGAGTGTGTTTCCTGCTAGCTGAGTCTCTCCAGTGTTTAGAGTTTTTAAAGACCATGGGTTTTTTTCCTGTCTTTGATGAACGCTGCTTCCTGAGCAGTCTGAAGACGACCTAAAACATTGGGTGCTATCAGTATTGTCTGCCTGCGTTTTCTGTGGGAGAAGGGCTAGGGCTGTGCTGAGTGAAGAAGCATAGTTTGCATGTGGAAGATGGAGGGCTGGAGAGGTGGCACAGGAATGGCTGGCTTCCTTGCTCTTGGGGTGGATGAGAGGAGTGTTTCTGGTGACAGCTCACTCAATGTGTAGCGCTGCCGGGCCCAGCAGTGGGTGGTCACTTTGGACTCAAATCTTTGCTTTCTGTCTTCTGCCGGTAGTGAATGAGAGGGTGGCTAGGTCAGCAGGGACTGCTTATTTCTCCTTTCTGTTTGGTCTGTGTACATTTCTATGCCAAGTAAGACAGATGCTTCCAACATTGCAGTGTCTGTGCGGCAGTTGCCCTGAGGAGAACCATCTGCTGTAGGCTGACATTAACTGGGTGCCTGAGCAAGCCTGGCCGTCTATGAGGACTGCTGTGGTGGCTTGGTGATGAAGCAGAGCCAGAAAACATGGCTGAAGCAGCAGAGAGGGTCAGTTGTAATTGTGGGAGCAATTACAGGCCTTGGATTCTGGAAAGGCTGTGCAGTTGCCTGGCCTCTCAGTAACAACTGTTCTGGCCTTTTGCAGGTGCTGAAGCATAGTCTGGTGGTTGAAGGAGCATCACAGGTCAGAGCTCTGTGGGATCTGCGGCCAGACAGAAAGGACAAGCTCTGACTTGCATTGTGGGCACGGCTAAGCCCTGGGGTTGCACTGTAGATGAGGGAGGGCGGGTGGGCGAAGGTGGTTGTGTCCTAGTTGGGGATGAGACAGTGTCGCGGTCTGGGGACTGCTGGGTGGAGGGAGCTGGAAGTTGTGTCTGGGAGGCTGAAGTCTGAGCATTTGGTGAGCGATGTGAAGGCCCAGCAATGGGAATTCACTTGATGTGCCAAGTGGTTAGGTACCTTGGACTACAAATGTTCATCATGAGAGTAATAGGCTAAAAACCCCAGTCTGTTTTCCGTAATAAAAAGTATTTTCCCAGCTGCAGTGTTTTACCCTTGTTCTGGCAACTCTGTGGGGCGTTTTCTAGTCTATTTTTGGAGTGGGATTTACTGGACAGAGGAAAAGGCTTTTGGGGTGGTGTTAATGACTGCAAGAATGGTGTTACCAGTTGTCACAAACACTTCTCTCTCTCAGCAGGTACCACTTCCCTTAAGGAGAGGCTGCTTGATGGTTACAGGTGTCACTGGCTCTGGATATTTGCCCACAGAGCTGAGAGGACCACAAATATTAAGCTAATTGTAATGGAGATTTAGTGCTCGCTGTGTTGCAGGCAGGTTCAGTGGAAGTACAGCGTAGTACAGTGGATCAGTCTGTGGATTGATTCTTACATATGGTCACTTATGAATGGTGGCTGAAACCAAGCCTGTAAACAGCAACTGCAAAGTGTTTCTGGTGTGTGTGTATTCCCATTCTGCTGCCCTTCCAAATGAAAGGGAAACTTGTAAAGCTACAGGAAAAAATTCTCATCTTGTTTTTACTTTTCTCTTTACCGTTTTCCTGCTCACATATTCTTTGGCATTTCTTGCTTAAAGCTGAGTGCTCAGAGTTTTTCACTTATGGTTTATGGTTTGGAGTTTGTGGTTTTCAGTGGTTTCTCACTCAGGGGTTATGGTTTATTACTTTATTTTGTGGGGCTCTGTATTTATCAGGGTTTACTGATTTATTGATCAGGGTGCTGGATGTAAAAATCTAATCTCATCCATGAGCTCTAAATCCCCAATGACCATTTGGGTTCTGAGATTTGTAGTTTATCGCTTTAGGGCTTACTGTATGAAATGGAAAAGTCTAAGTCCCTAGATAGTAAACTGCAAGCTCTGAACCCTAAACAGTAGGCTGTGAACCCTTCTCTGGGGTTTGTAACCATCATGTACCAGGGCTAATGTTCGTTGTGATTCCACTAAGAAAAGCAGTCAGACTCTGTAAATTATTGATCAAAATTCAATTTGTCACAATCAGCTAAGTTTATCCTGTGAGCAAGGTGTATGTGCAGCACAACACATGCCTGAAGGCCACCTGATACATTGCAGCATAGCACAGCAGGGGCGTGTGCCTTCTCAGGCTGACCGCTATGTTGGTCACCAACTCCGCAACTGTACATTAGCCTTCTGGTTAGGATCACTACAGTAACCTCCCCCTGTGCCACCCGGCATCCCCCCCCGCTCTCATATCTGAGCTCTTGGTTTGATACTGTGCAGGCAGGACACGCTGCCACTGCTGAGATGGTGGATGAGGTGAGAGCTGTCAAAGGTTTCTTGCAGGACTCTAGGTGTACAGAAGAGGCGCAGACAGGTGAGATCAGGGTTTTTCCTTGAATAACAGAGCTGAGTCCTGTCCTTGGAGGAAAAAGCAGGCTGACAGTTACACCTCCTGTTGAACTTCATGAGGTTCATGCCAGCCCATTTCTCTAGCCCGTCGAGGTCGCTCTGGATGGCAGCATGATGCTCTGGCTTATCAGCCATCCTCCCAGTTTTCTGTCATCTGCAAACGTGCTGAGGGTTCTCTGCCTCATCATCCCGGCTTTTTGGTGTGCTTCAGGGTCGTAGGTTTTTCTTTCCATGTGCACCGGGGCGCT
>NW_009596643.1:0-10228 GCF_000690535.1 Cariama cristata
CCATGATGGCAATTGGTGAGCGATCTCCCCCTGTCCTTATCTTGACCTGTGAGCATTTCATTATATTTTCTCTCCCCTGTCCAGCTGAGGAGGGGACTGACAGAGCGGCTTTGGTGGGCACCTGGCATCCAGCCAGGGTCAACCCACCACAGGTGCTTTATTTCAGCTTTCTGTCTCTGAGAAATTTGACTGAAGCTGGCAAATCTGTTCTGCTCTTGCTGTTACTACTGTGCACAGAGAAAAAGCTCTGACCGATTTGGGATCACAGTAAAAGTTTAGCAGTTACTGAAAATTGAACCAGATGTATTCAGAGATTCAACTGCTTCATACTCCAGCTCCCAGCAAATGGCAGCCCATACTGGTATTCACTGCTGTCACAGGGAGCTCCTTTATCGTCAGAAAAAATCTGAGCACTTTCCCTATTTTTGAACTTTCCTTGCATGTACTTTCTCTGTCAGTCCCTTTCCGCTGCCCCCAGGAGACTGTTAGTTGTGTTTTTAACTAGAAATGTTCTCGTTAAAACTCTGTGTTAAGAGTTAACTCTTAAAACTCTAGAAGACTGGCAAAGTTTTAACATCTTGCCCCTTTTCACCCTGCAGATCTGAGCTACTTCCTTACCCAAAGGTGGTTTCTGCCTGCCCAGGTTAATGAGGCCCATCTCCAGTCTGTACCTAGGAAGTAAATAAAATAGTAAGTATAAATGTAGCCTTTCACCACATCAGTACTTTGCTTTGGTTAACAGTTAAAATTATTTTGATCTTACTTAACAAGTAAGCTATGAAAAGAGCAAGGCAGTATGAAATCATTGTGGTGTTTAGGTATGGTTAGTGCTGTAATTGGAAAATGGAGAATGGCAAAGCCATGGCCAAGGGTGGTGCTGTGGACACACCAAACGAAGCCATATCCTAGTCCTTAAGCTTTCCTGAACGTTAAGTTCTTCATTAAAGTCCACGTGATCTCTGACCTGACTAGTGCTGCGAGCTAATTGGATAGGAGGGAGGAATTTTGCCTACTGCTCAAAAAATTGCTCAGAAAAAACTGGTATGGTATAAGTCATCAGAAGTTAGTGAAGTGCATCCCCTTTCAAATCTTCCATTTGAGAAGTTGATAGGTGGAGAATAAGAATGCAAAATGTAGTACCTTTGAAACACAGGTGCAGCTGACATTTGACATGAAAAACTCTATTGATACTTCAAGATCAGGTATTATGTAAGAAAATAGCAAAAGTAATTGAACTACTTTGGGGAGCCTTAACAGATGTATCTACTGTTTCTAAAAATGCATATAAACCTGAATATTTTGCTGTGTCTCTCCTCTACAAAAAAAAGGGTTTACTCTATAGAATGGGAAATGCAAGAGAAAAAGGAGACAGTTATCTTACTGCAGTGTTTTCATTCGGATTGTGCAAGATAAGTCATTTCCCATAAAATGGGAGGAGGGGAAGCAAGCTGTGGAACCCACGTGTGCTGCAGCAGCGCTGGTAATTAGAATGTAGCCAAGCAAAATCACAAGGGGGTATGTAATAAAAGAAAGCTTTAATGTGATTTAAATACCGTGACGGAGTTGCATTCAGTGACAGCCTGGTCACCGCGTACAGCGCGACATCCCCCTCTATAGAGATATGTTCCTGCAAGAGGCTTCTGCACCGGCCATCTGGCTCAGCCGCAGGAGCGCGGCACAGGGAGGGACACCTAACCCGGTGGAACACAGCACATTTACTTCAACGGAGGCACAGCATCTTCTCATAACACAGTCTTTAATATGGCACTCGTTTTACCTTATGTGGGAGTATGTCCTTTAAAAGAGATCAAAACCAAAGATCCAGTGTATTTTGGACACATGCCTATAAATCTCCTTCACGTACTTTTGTTGCTCACCAGTGCAGTGAGTGAGGTACGTGCTGGGTGGCATGGGCTGTGGAAAAGCATTACACTCTTCCTCAAGAAAGCTGGTAAAGGGCTAACATGCATATGCAGTTACAAAAGCCCAGCGGTGGCAGGACGTGCGAGCTAGGTTTTCTTTCTCCATAGCTTCCATTTGGCAGAGTACTTCTGGTTTTAAGCCCTTTAAAAAGGCACTGGTTTTCCTGTTGCCCATATTTTAACTTTTTTTCTTTTTTTTAATTGGCTGGTTTCTTCTCATCAGTGACTAATGGGGGGTGATTTGTTTGCTTCCACCTCTAAACTTCCTGTGCCATCTACTAAATGTTCCCTAAGACTTGCACGGGTGTGTATTCTGTCCTTTAAAGCGTAATGGATTTATTTACCTTTCAGTGGTCCTCAACCAGAAACCATCGCTAGCAGCAGGCAGGGCAGCTCCTTCTGAAGTCCCAGCCCAAGTCGCCCTGCGCCCCTCCCAGGAAGCAACTTCTTTGAGAATGGATCTCAGTCACCTCTCTCTCTGCTTTTCTTGTCAGCCCTTGTCTTGGCTCTGATGGGAACTGTCCCCTTGTATTTCCCTCCCTCTGATAGTACCATGTTTAAAAAATTCATTTATTTTCCTTGCATGCCGTAAATACACAGGCATAATATTGCCTGTATTTGTAAGGCTCTATTTGGGCCATGCAGTTTTGTTAGTCAAAATGATTCTGTGAAGTAAACAAGTAACTGGATACTTCATAAATGTAACAATTCTATAAACAGTTTCTATACGTTAAATATTTTAATTTAAATGTAAATATTTAAATTAAGTATAATTTTTTTTTAGAAAGTGGGTGGATTTTGGATTGTTCACCCATATAAAGGACAAACTACAGGGATGAAAGGCACAATTTAAAGGCAAATGAGATACTGGAGTCGCAGAAATCTTAACACTTCATCTAACCAGAGAGGAATACCCAAATATGTCAGTAAAGACGCTAGCTAATGCTGGAGCTCTTTAGAAAGATCTTCTCAGCTCTGCTGTGAACACTCAGTACTAAGAACAGTTATTCCAGCCAAATACGTTTGACTTGTCTTCTGCTTGCTTGTTTGCAGCACAGACAAGGCAAGAAGATCTTTCCTGCCCCACTTGGGCTGATGCAGCAAAATCTTTCACCATGTGAAATTCCTGAAGGCGATGAGTCCTGGCCACAGATGATATTCTGATGGTGAAGAAATTTGGGAAGTGAATTGGTCAGACAGGATCAATGGCCAAAAGACTCAGTGATGTTTACACTAAGGGCTGTCTATGTATTCCCTTGTGCTAAGGCAATATTTGGCAGAGCCAAGGACCTGAAATTCTGCAGGACTGGTGATGCTTGCGGAGCAGAAGGTACACCATCTTGTTTGTCCTCCTCTTGTTTGCCCCAAATCCCACTTGTGAAATGAACGAGTCTGGAACAAATGTGGAGCCTGGTGGAGTTTAATGGGTGGCCATGCTGCTGCTCAGAACATGAGTTTGTTTTCCTTATTTTGGGTTGTGCATTTTCCTTTAACCTACATTTCACTGGTTTTATATGTTGATTTTCAAGCATAATGAATACTCTGAAATGAGTAGCATCAAGAGAGGAATCAGATCAGCACTTTAAGTTCTACTCTGTGTGACCTGGAGCAAATGAGAGAGCTGACACTGAGTGTGTTAG
Organism: Cariama cristata; assembly: GCF_000690535.1. Lineage (NCBI taxonomy): Eukaryota > Metazoa > Chordata > Aves > Cariamiformes > Cariamidae > Cariama > Cariama cristata. The sequence continues at coordinate 3,563 of NW_009596643.1, forward strand.
AGCTGTGTGTCTCAGCTGATGGAGATACTGGCTTTCTGGCTCTCTGTGTGCAACTGAGATGTTCAGTTATTTCTGAACAGTCACTCATCACATTGGATGTTACTGCCGCTGTTCTTAAAGAACGCTGGTAGAGAACTACTTTTCAGAAGTTTTCTTTATACTCCAAGAGGATGGAGGCAGGCAATGATACAAATATCAACTGTGAGAATAAAAAAAGGATAATCTGGAAAATTGTCAGTGATGGATAATCAGTCTCCAGGGCACAGGATTTCTAATTGTCCCAGGCTATGCTTAAACATGTCATCAGGATTAAGGGAAAAACATCTGTTTTCTGCAATATTCCAATAAAATAAATTACAGACCTCAAGGTCCTTTGCAGCACTTGTATATAACCAAGGTAGATGAATGATCAAGAGATGATGCAGATACAGTAATTCGGATGCTGGATCTAATGGTTTCATTGGGACAGAGATTGTATCAAGCAGGCTGACACAGGTACAAGCTCTATCTGCAACAACTGCGGCAAAACCAGAAAGCAACAGCTGACCACCTATAACTCATTTACTATGTTCTGCAATAAGCCTTACAGAAAAATTTATGGAGCAGATGGGCAAGAAATGTTCATGGCCTTATGTGCTTGTGACTTTTCGTAAACAGGTACAAGTGGATGTATCTCAGGAATTCCTCACTGAGGCTCTTGGGTCATGTAAAAACATAAATAGGCCTGCTGGAGAGGATTCTTGAGCTTTGAAATAAAACCATGGTGGATGCGATTAAAAATAATACTTGCCACTGTTACAGATGTAGCATTTGTTTGTCTAATACACCTTATAGAAGATCAGGATGATGTAATTAGAACGTCTGGTGCTCCAAGTGAGACAAAATTAAGAGTGCCCCATATGGGGTTAGGAACAGGGGAGTTCTTAGCAGGGATTGTCACTAGCCAATGGAAGTGTGAATGTTTTACACTTCACTTCAAAGCAGGATGCCAGTAGGATCACACTAATGCATGTGATTCTGTGGATGGACTCCTGGGCCAAGATCCTGAATCACATCAAAACGGCACTGGGGCTAACTGGTGGAGATGTAAGGGAGTGTGAAGAGCGGGGCTTTCCTTTCTGTTTGTGAGGGCAGCTTGCAATGCAGCACCAGCACTGCTGCAAGAACCCTGCTGGTGTTTCCTGGGCCAAGGACAGGCACAGGCAGCAGGGCGCTGGTAAATCTGCCCTGACTCCCCAGCACCTGTGTTTCTCCTTACTGAAGAGGGCTCATGAGAACCAGATGTAGGTTTGTGGTGGTTTTAGTGTTGCAGACTAGAGAAGACGGCCATGCTGGGGCCGTAGCCTTTGTGCCAGCAGCTGGGTGTGCACCCTCCTTGTGCCGGCCTTTGGGTGCCTGCAGGCTGGGGCTGCATCTCTGGGGGTAAGGGTACCTGAGCTGCTGTGGCTTCCTTTGGTGTTTGCAATCACTGTGAACCTTCATTACAAAAAAACCTCTCCTTACGACTGAAAATAGCATGAGACCTTGTTCTTTTCCGCTCTTGCACAATTTCAGATTAAAAATACCATAAGAAGAAAGGCTGTTACTTTTTCTGTGCCATTTAATGTATTTTTGATTGATACAAAAATTAAATGAAACAATGAGCATATATATATACACACCTCCATTCACACATGCACATGAAATGCAGATAATTTACAGTAGCATTTTCCCACTGACTTAAGTGGGTATAAAAATCCCAGATGTTTATTACTTTTGAGATGAAGGTCTAAGGTTACCTTGATGGATCGTGATTCATGTTATTCCCCAGAACAAGCCATTCATTCACTGTTTTCATTTCTAACTCTAGTAACTCCACAGTTTTTTCTCATTTCTAAAGTCAGCTCAAAGGAGAGACAAAGTTAATTCTGGAAGCAGTGGTTTCCCTTTATTTGCAGACGCAGTTGGCTCTGTGATGACTGCGCTTGCAAACGCACTGCTCCTTCCTCCCACTGCCTGTCTCTTTAGAGTATTAGCTCTTGGAGAAGGGAAGCATCTTAGTTTCATATCTGTATACCTTTTGGTACTAGGGATTTCGTTTGGAGTTTCTTCTTGGCAATACAAATAAATAGTAATAATCAGAATGATGGTTTGTACTAGGCAACAATGAATGAGCTGCACAAGCGGAGTGCCAGGGTGAGACTGGTTAACTCATGGGGGGAGGAGGGGACAGAAGTTGTCACAGGGATATTCTCAATCAGTTTTGTGGCATGATTTAATTCGTGTGTGAGAACGGTATCAGAAGATTTATTTCATTTAACTTATTTGAGACTATTTGCTATGAGAAGCTAGATACAGTAAGTTATCTAGTGTACGGAGCATATAAGCCTGATATGAGAATCCTGTTACTGATGTATAAGAAGAAAAGGCCTGAAGCCCTGTTTTATTATTCTGTAAATATGCTGTGCTAGAGGCTCTTAAAGCAAGATGAAAGTAAAGGGGTTTTTTTAATGTTCATTACAAAGGAGTCCTTCTCACACTTGGATGGGTGAATCCCCTTCTCCGACTGTGACTTCGTGCGGCCACTTGTCTGGAGAGTCCCCAGAGGTCAGCCCTAATAAAAGGTTATCAAATACAGAGAAATGATGGACTTCTCGGCAATCAAAGTCTGCTCATCAGAAGTGCCAGATAATTTATTTACCTTCTAAAAACAACAGAGCAGAAATTGAATAAAGGAGGATATTCTTTTCAATAGAAATACATAGTAGAAAAGAATTCTAAATAGCATTATTAAAATTATTAAGATAATTTAAAAAATGTAGCATTGAGGTGCCACATTTTCCTAATTAAAAAAAAAGACTTCAGCTGGCCTCATTGGTGATACAAAAATGACGCACATGAACTACTGTGTGAAAAGCTTCCCCACAAAGCTATGTGTAAGGCTGAATGTTTGACATGTTCAGTTCCACACTCACTATTGTACAAATAATTCCTGGGCTAGTGTAGGCTGGTTATGAAACTAATTATGGTTAAAAGGTACAAAAAAGATAACAAGAAAGCAGTAAGTTCGTATTAGGAAGCCCTTCTTAACATCAATGCTTCCTAACATCACAGGCAATTTACAATAATAGAGAAAAATTGATTAGGCAAGTAAATGAAAATTGTAGAAAAGTGTGGTTAAAAAAGTGGGAAGAGATTTAGGCTTAGAGAAATAGGATATTTATCTGAACTAGACTTTTTTTTTTACCTTTTTTTTTTTTTTTTAACATATTGCTTGCTTACTAGAGAAAAGCCCTGGCATTATGGTATGTATCTAGGGAGGACTCACGTTCTCCCTTAGGGAATCAATACCCAGACCTGGGATCACCCTGGTTGTCTGGTTATGGACATACCTTGAACGTTTTGGTGTAGCGTACCTGAGAGTCACCTAACCTACTGAAACTCCTCCACCTGGCACACAGCATCTCCACACTCGCCGAGCCGCAGGGCAGAGGTAGAGGAGCAATGCTGGATGCTGGGAGTTGGGCTGTGCCTGGGTACAATGGGGCATCCAAGCCACACGCGGTGCCTAGTTGACACCAAGCACCTGCCCAGGAGGGACCGAACCAAAAGGAGAGAGCAGAGAAGGGGCCCCCTCCAGCACCACGGCTCTAACGCTCTCCTTGGAGATGGAGAGATGGAGGTTCAAATCCCTTCAGGCAGAGAAGGGATTGAACATGGATCTCCCACATCCTGGGTCACTGCCCTAATTACTGGGTTAGTGGATAAAAAGGGAATGACAGCAGCTGTGGTGAATCCAACCTCTTATTTCCTTTGTGTTGTGTGTTTTTTTTTTTTCCTGTTGCAAGTCCCCAAAATGAAATATTTTGGATGAAACAAAGCACTTTCCTCACTGCAAAATTTATGGGATTTGTTTTGTTTCAGCAAAGAAAACTGAAAGATACTATTTCAGACTGATCTGAATGTGCTTTTTTTGCTCATTTTAGTTTCATTCAGTTGCTTTACAGCTGAATCAATTATTTGCACAAAACTATTTGTAAATGTTAAAAACCACAAATTGGGCTTTGTCAGAGGACAATTGCCTACAAAATCTCAGGCTATACTGGCAGGCTGCAATCCTCCCGGTGACAATAACTCCCAGTACAGCAGAGCTCGCTGAGGCAGTATGATAGGCTCAGATCAGAGAGTAGACGGGTATGTGTACACACCATTGAAATATTGAACACTATAAAATATGTATTTACATTGATTTAGAAACTTTTGTTAAAAAGTGGCAGTCTATATTGTGTTAATGCCTTTCACTGAAAACAAGGGGCAGCTGGTCCCATAGTGAGTATCTTTGGGAAGTGCAGTTCGGTACAAGTCAGAGTGGTCTTTCTTGAGGAGGGGTAACAACTTGGTATAAGCCTTCCAGTGGCTCATTTTGGATGGCTGTGTTTGGATGCTTTCTTGGTGGCTGGATGAGGTCTGAACGGTACTGAGCCTTAGTCACTGGTGCTCACTGGAAGGAGGCGAGGTGTGCTGGCAGCAGAGAGGGGGTCACCATCTTCAGGCAGAGAGAAGCTGAGCCCCGTTGTGAAATCTCTGCTAAGTGAAAGGGAACTATGGACAACTTTGCCATACTTTTTAAATATTCAGGATTGTGTTTCATTTTTACTGCTCATCTGCTTGTCGGGAGCGGGTCACCACAGCCAGCACAGTTGTAGGAAGCAAATGTACATGGTTACTCTACTTCTATTATTCCCTTCTTTGGGCCATTGTGGATTCCAATATGTCTGTTAATTGTATTTTATAAATGACATGAATGTACATGGAACATTACAACAGGGAAAATATGACAACAGTAATACTACAGAGCATAATCCCTGCCTCAGGAGCTTGCTATCCAAAGGCCTGAACATGTTCCTTGTACTTAGGGAGGGAGCAGCGTGGAGATGTTATCTGCGCTTGGCTTAACACAGTATTTGGGGTTCCGAGGAATGGGCAGGAAGAAGAGCTGAGAACTGAACCGAGCCTCTCCAGGGACAAGACATCTGGGTTTGGGCATCACCCAGAGATTCTGGTGCTCTGAAAAACTCGTCTGCGAGATGGATAGGAGGGATTTCAGCTCCTCATTCTGGCTAATCAAAAATGTTCGGGGGTTTTGTTTTGGATAAACAGAACAAAAAGCTGCAAAATTTCATTTAATTCAAAATGATAATTTAAAAAGCGAAACCTAAAGCATAGTCAGCAATTTGTACAGCCTTGCTTAACACTTCTCAGGTGCGGCACACTTACTCTCACAGGATCAGGCCCTGAGGGGACGCCAAGAAGAGAAATACTTGAAAGCAACATATGGAAATTGAACACGAAGTAAAAGCTCGAGTGGAGGTGGGTGGGTTCGGGAGCCGTCTGCAGGAGAGGGAGCCAAGGCTACGCAGTGGGAAGTGTGTAGAAAATGAACGTATGTAGAAACTGAAATGTATTCAGCTGCAGTCATGTTAACGTAATCCATGCAGTCATTTCCTCTTGACAAGTGTGTGTAGCACATCACGGAGCTGGGCCCGTTGTCAGGGGAAGGTAAAGGCAATGCATACATGCGTGCATGTCATGGACAGAGCAACGATGCAGGGGTATGAGGCACGTATGGGGAGGAGCCACTGAGCAGAAGGCTACAAAACATGAAAATACATTCAAGAAGGGCTGGCATTTTTGTGATAAAACTGACCAGTTGTTCATAATTAAAAGAAACGTTTCTGCAAGGTCACTTGAATTTTTTCACTGGGATCACAAAGCTGTTCTAACCTCCACTTGTATTAGATCTTGAATTAAATGTGTGCTGGCATCTGCCAGGGTAAGTATCTCTGTTTTTTCCTCCCACCCCTTATTGGAAGCGTGGTTAACCTGGAAGGAGTTAAGTTCTGGAAGGCTCCAAGCCCTGCAGAAGTGGTTTGGGGTGCAATGAAACATTTCCTGCAAGCACTTGGTACCCCACAGAAAGCCATCATCTGTCTGATACTGATTCCTATAGACCTTATGCTGATAAATGTCCCACCGACTTCCCGATGGGCCTGAGTGTTGGTGAGGTTTGAGCTCCATCAGTCAGCCACAGGGACATGGAAGACATGGCTGCTTCATCCACGTGGAATGATCTACTCGGGAAGGACAGGCCATGCTTTGGCTTCCTAAGACCAAAAAAGTCCATGTTTGAGCTATTGCTTTTTCCACTGAGGTCAAACATTTTCCAAGAAGGCTGCCATACTCGTGGCTCTTCCCATTTAAAATTATATGGTATTGTTTATGGCAGACAGCCCATACAATTCTGCAAATCCTTAAATATTGATCTCCTCCCTCCCAAAATTTCAATTGGACTTGCAGTACTTTTTTATCCATGAACACCTCAACTGTACGAGGGCTGCTGCACAAATTTAAAATTTCACCTTGCGTCATCGGATTTTTATTAACTAGGATTTGTCATTATTACCTAACAGCCGCCTCAGCCCAGAGCATTTGTTGTGACACAGGAGGTGTGTGATTACCTCAAGTGTCACGGGCTTGTTCAAGCTTTTTTGCTTTCCTGCAGGTAGAAGTTGATGGTGGCCCCTGCCGGGTTACGGCTCCTGGCAGCCGTTCCGCCTCCTGCGTGACTCGCTCCCTGGAGGCTGTGGGTGGGTGTGGGGCCTAGTGTCACGCACCCACACCCTTAGT
>NW_009596643.1:10241-10774 GCF_000690535.1 Cariama cristata
ACCTGGGGGGGGCTGTCACAGCCCCCCTCAGTTAAAGGGGCAGCTGGAGTCCCTGCCACATCTGGGCTGCGGTTTCCTAGCATTTACCCAGGCATTGATTGCTCGTTGCTTACTAGGGGGGAAACTGAGAGAAGCCACTTCGTGGTTTGCTTGTACCCAGTGTTTTTTTGCAAGTAAATTGTCAGGATAGGCAGCACATCTTTGATACTTTGTCTCTTTATCAGAGTCCAAGACAGCTGATGACATTATATTGGGCATTCATTTTAGATCTGCTGAGCCCACAGAAATCAATAATTTTCCATTATCGGGTCCGGCTGGGTCACTAGTCTGTCAATGAGCTGTTACAATCGCTGTACAAGGCTGAACCTGACCAGTCAATTGCTGCTGACAAGAGGAAAACACGCTGACAGCCACCGGAACAAGCCAGAACACAGGTTTGCACTTTGGTTTGCCATCCGAGGAGGCTGGGAGTGGGGCCATTTCCAAGATGTAGGGCACGCACAGTGGGAGAAGAGGCCCCCTCCCTCCCTCCC
>NW_009596643.1:10796-10996 GCF_000690535.1 Cariama cristata
TTAAGGTTTGTTTCCATAGGCCCAAACAGCAGAGAACTTGCTAACTGGAGATGAAGGAACCACCTTCCTTGGCACTGTGTTTTTCCAGCCAAAAAGGGACGTGCTAAAGGGGAATGCTTCTGCCGGCAAGGCCAGCAGGACCAGTCTTCTTTCTGTGGTGGCCATCGCTGGAGGATGCTGGGCTCAAGGGCTCCTCGTCC
>NW_009596643.1:11030-11876 GCF_000690535.1 Cariama cristata
CAGGGTTAACTCCACTTCTTGTCTGTCTGTGTTTTAGCACTGACTTCCGATCAAACTTGAGAGCTGAGCAAAAATAAATATTTAGAAATTATCCCAATATTATGATTTTTAATTTTCAACTTTATTAACTTCTTTCAAGTGTTAAATCCTGACCGTTTTATTTACGCCTCCGGTCGTCTGTTTGATTCTTGCAGAAGTCAATATTCACTTGTGTTCCATCATCAAACAAAAAACTGGTAATCAACTTTATCACTAGAAGCCAACTAGCTGGATTTTAAAAAATACACTACCCAAAAGAAAGATCATTTTCTTTAAATGAGAGGAGAGGGAAGTCTTTTTAACAGAGAAGAGCAAACCTTCCTTTAGCGGTAATTAGAAGCACCAGTGTTATATGACTCGCAGCATTTGGTAGCTCAAGCAGCGTCAGATCTCTTACAGCATTAATTAAAAAGAATTTATGTTTTTTTAATAAAATGCTTCATGTTTTAGCCCCTTTTCTTCCTCCTACCAAATGTGATTATGGGGGCTGAAGGGAATTCAGGTTAATATGTTGACACACTTAACAATGCGGGGTCATGTTGCACAATCCGCTTGGCTGGTTCGGTGCAGCGCAGCCCCTGACAGGTCCTAATCAACCGCTGCCCTAAAGGCAGAGGCAAGGAGAGGATTTTAATTACTGCTCTATACGCGAGTTTGCCAGCATTAAATTGAGACATAATTAGGCCTCCGAATTTTAATAATTGTCCTAGCTAATTGGGCAGACAAGTACGCTCTGCAGCGTGGCGTGATTAGATAATTAGTGCTTCCAAATGACAAAATTGGGCTCTTGATTGTGGATTCCAGATA
>NW_009596644.1:0-382 GCF_000690535.1 Cariama cristata
GACCACGTGCCGGTGACGGATGCTCCCTCCCTGGCAGGACACCCAGCCCAGGCAGCGTCCCCAGGGTGCCATCACAGAGGGAGCAGCACGGACGCGCTTTGTCCTTCCCAGGCTTTATTCGGCTCTTGCTCCACGCTCACGCTGAGGCACGGGCACACATCCTGCGCCCCACGGCAACAGCCAGCACCACGCCAGCCAGTCCCATGCCGGCCGCCACGCAGATCAGCCCCAACCCCACACTGGCCATCACCCCACCTGCAAAACCAAGGGGGACTGTTAGTGGTCATCACCAGTGCCATGCCACAGGGCCACGGCCGGTGGGGACTCACCCTGACCTCCCTCCTGCCGCTCTCGCACAGCCCCCAGGTCTCTCGCGAGGAAG
>NW_009596644.1:521-2950 GCF_000690535.1 Cariama cristata
TGCCATTGCTCCAGGGGTGTCAGCCGCCGGGAGAGTGGGGGGGACTCACAGTTGCCCGTCTCGCAGCAGCTGCAGATGTCCCGGGTGCCTTCCACAGGTGCCCAGCTGTAGCAGGGTGGGACCATCATCACCAGAGCTCCCTGGGCACCCACAGAACGTTTGTGCCCCCCCAAGTCTGGGTCCATGATGCACTCCCATGCCATGCCGGCAGAGCCGGGATGCTGGTGGTGACCTGCCCAGATGTGCCCCAGCTACTCACGTGTTTCTGGCTTTGTTGAAGGAGCAAGCCTTGTTCAGGGGGTCCGGGGCTTGGTCCGCTGGGGTCACCTTCAGGTGGCAGGTGATGTAGATCTGCAGGGAGGGCAAGGGCGAGAGGTGGGGACCCACATGGTGGGGGACACCAGCTTGGTTTGGGACTCGTGGGGACACACACACAGTCTTACCAGGTTCCTGGCATCCCCCGCAAACCTGAAAACGTCGATCCTGAAGCGCAGCACGTCCTCCCGGGGCCGGGGGGTGATGAAGGCAGAGCTGGTGTCATCCGACCTCCCATCAACCAGGCACCTGGGGTGGGATGGGGTGGGGGGATCAGCATCCCAGCAGGTCTGTCCCTCCCCCCAGTGCTACCACAGGTGGGTTCCTGGGGCTCACCCGTTGAAGTCGATGATGGCATAGTGGGGTGAGGAATCGGTGCCGGGGCTCAGGGCGGCCACACAACTGTCCACAAACAACCGCAGTGGCACGTGGCTCTCGGTGCCCACCTCTGCTTGGATGTTGAGGATGTCGCCCAGTTGGAAACCAGTGAAGGGTCTCTCGGCGCTCCAGTCCTCTGCAAGGCAGCACCGGGGTAATAAAGCAGGGGTGGGTCCGGCCGTCCCCAAGCTCCCATGGGACCAGAGCCAAGGCTCAGCCCAAAAGCAGGAGTGCTGGTGTTTGCCAAGGGGTGGGTTGGCTTCCCCAGTGGGGTGCTGAGTCCCTGAGCTTCCCCGTAGAGATGGAAAATCGCCATCCACAGATGGGGATGACTTCCTACCTACCGTTCATGAGGCGCAGGGAGAACACCAGCCTCTCCTCTGCTGACAGCGTGGAGCTGAAGGGAGCCCAGGTGGGCCGGATGGCGTTGCTGCTCACGTTCTCCCTCCTGGACAAGGACCACCGCGCATCAGGATACGGCCCCGTGCTGGTCCCCAGGGACCAGGGTAGTGGGTACCAAGGACGGGGAAACTTCACCTGGGGTAGTGGCACTCGATGGGGATGACGGCAGGGTTGCTGCGGATGATGACGGGGTTGCTGGCGGGGCTGGGGTCATAGTTGAGGAGCGTGCGGTAGATGAGGGAATCCGGCGTGACCTGGGCAGAAAAGCATTGAGAAGCCATCAGAGCCCACCCCACCTACCACCACCACCGAGTCATGTAGCTGTCCTTCCCTAGCTGGGAAATGCTGGAGAAATCCAAAGAAAGGAGGAAAAAAAGCAGGGAAAAGGAGATGGAGAAGGAGCCCCGCTCCGTTCTCCGCAAGTTAAACATCCTAATGGGCCAAAACACGAGCGAAATGGGTCTGGCGTGGGGGCTTTGTACGATCGGCATGTCTCCAGCTGAAAAGGCAAAGCAGCTTTGGGGAAAAAAAACCTTCGGTTTGGGAGAAATACCCATGCATCCTTCCCCTAGGGTGTTCCTCGATGGTGCTTTGCGTCCAGCACCCAGAACTCCCCCTGCATCACGAGGGATGCCCGGTCCACAGTCCCGCAGCCTGGAGCTGCTCTGGGGGAGGATGCCAGGCAGGATCCCAGGACTGGGGGAAGCATCACAGGGAGAAGTTCTTACCTGCACGATGCTGCCGCACTCATGGAGGCCGGCGGTGAAGGTGACGGTGTTGTGGGCATGGTTCAGCGAGGAATGCTTGCACGCTGCCGGCCCCAGTGTCAGGTCGGCCGCGTTGACCAGGCGGCCGGTGCCGAAGAGGTCCCTGTGCACCGTCACCACCAGCTGAGCTTCCTGGCACTGCACCATCACTGGCTGCTGGCTGGAGATGGCTCGAGATTGGGGGTCCTCCACCCAGGACCAGGCGTGGGGGTCTGCCCGTGCTCCCCGGCTCGCCGGGTCACCCCAAGAGAAATCCCAGGGTGGGTAGGCAGCCACCTCACCCGCCACCCAGCAGAGAAGAGTGAGGATCAAGCTGCTTTTGGGTCCCATCCCTCCCTCTTCCAGCAAACCCCGGTGCAGAGAGCCAGGGCTGCTCCTCACCCAGCCTTTATATCACCCCGGGAGCAGGAGCCATCCGCCCCTGGGCTCCCGTTTGGGGACCAATGGCACCCAAAGGCCAACCCTCGTGGGTGCGGGGAGAGGGGAGGCACAACCCAGTCATTTCCGGGGTGCCAGGACCCCTCGTTCCCGAGCTGCCCAAGGCGAAAGAAAACATCCTCGTCAGCC
>NW_009596645.1:0-34813 GCF_000690535.1 Cariama cristata
TATATATAATGTTCCACACATAATGTGGTAATAAAGAGACTAGAAGGACCAAAGGAACTACATATATATATACACACATATTAGTACTCTTGGTATTAGCATAGCCTTCTGTCTACTAAGTTTTATGCTTTTTAAGGCATCCAGCAAGTGTGAAACTTCAAAATTCTCTCAGTTTCCCATTCTCTGGCCTCTCCCTGTAAATTCCATATGCCTAGGGACCTCTATGTTGTTTCTTCGCTCCTTCTAGTTTGCATCTCTTTATCATATATAAATCTGACCATCAGTATGTTAGTGTTGTTCTTCAGTCTACACCTTTTTCTTCTTACCTTGCCGAGCTTTGGCATTCCAGAGACTCAGCAGGTTGCCTTCTTCCTCTCTTATACCAGCTCTATCCTAGTATTTGTTCTATAACAGAAAACAGATGTTTCACTGGCTACTTTTTAAAGTAAATGATACTTTCTCTATTCAAGGTATGAATCCAGTGAAGGAAACACACAGAGACCTATCTGACTCTCAGAGATGGCAGCGTGTCTGTCACTGACTAGAGCTATGTTTTGAGCTATAAATGGAATGTGTGCAACAGGGAAAAAGTAAGATCTGAATCATTTTCCTCTTTGGAATTGAATACGGTGTTTTTAAATAATTTTAACACTTTCAAACTTATTGTCAGTTATCAAAATGAATGCATTTTCTGTTTCCAGTCATATGAACTCATTATTATAATTCCTTACCATGTCAGTCCTGTCTTGCAAGGAAAAAAAGAGGTTTTTCTTCATAGTTATCTACGGTAAGTAAGCAAATTCCTGTCTACTTACCCTTCCCTTAGCCACAAGCTTTGGATTTAATCAATACACCATACCAAGATTTTATTTAAACAGATTATAAACTCAAAGCTTTAGCAAAATACATTTCATTTTAACTCGGAATTTATTGGTTTGTTTTTAATGGCCGCAAGTCATTTCTTTTGCACAAAATAGGAACTTTGAAAAAAAATTTCATTTAAAAATGAATTACTAATTAGTTGTTCACACGTTACAGCTTTGTGTCTCAAATTCTAAAGATTATTTTCATTTGTGTCCTTTGGTTTAAATATTCAATAGCTATCACTCTATAAAGACTTATAAAGTATGTAATACAAACTGACATACAAAGGCTTAGAGGCATTTGATTCATTTTATAGTCAGCATAAATCTCTGAAAACTCCATTAAATCATAACAATAAGGATGCCCACTGGGAATGTATTCCAAGAAAAGAAACAAATTCTTCACTGCAACTTGGAAGATCTTTTCAGTGTTCCAGTGTTATTGATGGGTGTCATAGAAATACCATTGCAGTATGGGGATGTAAATCACACCAAACAATGCACACTGATTTCTCCATGGTATTCCTGTGCTCATGTTCATGCTGACCTGCATGGTCCACCTCTCACCCACTGTGTTATCATCCATTCTGTTGTTTTCCCTGTCACAGCCATTTACCAGAGCTGGACAAGCACCAAGATGATTTTCTTTGTCACCCAATGCAGAAGAGCTTGGAGGTGGAACATTATCAGACTATATGGTGATGACCTTTTGATATAGTCATTTTGATACAGACCAGTGGAATTAGCTGTCACTGGTAGATGTTACCCTGAAATAAATAGTAACAAAGTTAGCAGATGTCAATGTCAGAATCTGCACTTTGCAGCAGAAATATAATCAAAGTTATTTATAGAGGAGTTATTTATGGTTGTATTTAGACAACTTCTGTTCAAGTATTCCACTGAACACCTTAAATTTCATTTGAATTAGATGTATACACTCATCCAAGCCATCCACCTGCTAGTGGTGGGACCCCAAGTTACCCAGAACTTTGAACTGGATATGTCTAGACTCTTTCCTTAGAATGAGCTCCCAAAGAAGACCAAGAAAGCTTTAAATTTGGAAAAGACAGTTTTATTTGAATAGAAACTGAAATCCCTTAGCTTTTAGAATAAAGAATCTTGAAGGAACTGTGTCAGATGATACAAAAGAAATATACACAGTTCTCCGTACGTCTTTTTCAAGGTAGGTCATCATTTGTTTTGTCCCTTGCATGAAATTCTGCCAACTCCCCTCTGCTCCTGAGGACAGTTGTCTTTGTCATTCCTGAGACGTTTCTCTCTGCACCTTGATCATCTGCTCAACAATCTCTCTTTGAGCTGCAGATTCCTCCCTGTGATTTTCCCCTTTCATTTGCAGACTCAACTGCAGCCTCATAGCTTATCTTTCTGAACAACCTGATTTGCTGTCAAGGCAAGAAATGTCTCCTTCTACCCAAGGGTTCTACATGGCACAGTTGCCTACTATTTAAGAGAAAAAAGGCATGACCATAAGCAAAGTGGCAAATTGGGAGCAAAACATCTCCTGGAAACAACTCCTGGAAACTTCTGGGATTTGTTTTAGATTTTTTGAGTGTTTTAGTTTTGGTTGGTTTTGGTTGTTGTTAGAGTTTTTTTATTTTCTTGAGTAATGTTTACAGAAGTATTTTGTAATCAATCCTTAATTCTGCCTTAGTGTTCCCTTTCTCCATATTGCCCATGTTACTTCACAACAGAATAAAAGCTTTGGTGCTATCAGACTTCTACCCAGACTCTAGGTATTCTTCAGGGCAGAAAAAAAGTGATAGAAAGGAGAAACAGAGAAAGAAGAGATATTTAATAAACCACTAGTTTCCAAAAATGCTAGACGGCCTCAAAATTTTTGCCTGTTAGTTCAAACGACTTATTAAATGTATGTCCAGTAAATTCTTATTTTCCCTCTTTTCCTCTCTTTTCCACAGTTGTGACATTTCTCATCTCTCTTTCCAGAATTTTCTGTCTCAAAATCTTATACATCTCTTTTCACTTGGCCATTAGCTTCTTAAATAGTGACTTAGAAGAGCCTGAATTATAAATATTCTTCAATTCCTCCCCTTTCCAGTGTACTTTTATCAAAGAAAAATGACAGGCAGATTTTCTTTTTCAAGTCTTTCAATAGATCATATTTATTCTTCACCATATTTTGATATTTTGTAGATGACTGACACAATTTTCTAGGTTTTATATGATTTTCTCTTCACAGAAATAAGAATGTTTTTATTTCTCTTCATCAATACAATTTTCAGCATTTCAAAATCTTAACAAATTTGCCATGTTGATTCAATCTCTGGCATTCTTTAGTAATCATTTATCTAGCACTATGGTACAAGGTTTTCAAGGACTGACTCACTTGGAACTATTGATTCCAGGGCTGATTATATAGCTTGAAAATTTTAGATTTGTTGATTATAATGTCCTGCAAATTCAAAAATAATAACAAACGTCCCACACATATTAGCAGAAATGCTTCCACTATTAACTATTTCTTGCTGAAATTGTTCAGAAGCATCTGAATCTGAGACAACTGTTTAATTTTTATTCTATGTTGGCACAGAATGCCTCAAAAATGGATAAGAGGATGGCAAAAAATTCCGTTTGTAAATGAGCACTTATCCATACAATATTTCTAGTTTTTGCTTCATACTTTTTAATTCAATCATTTCCAAAATAAGAAAGAGAAAATTTTCTTACCCAGATTCCAAACTCTGTAGAATCAACTAAAATAGACCTTCCAATTTTAAAGTGCTCAGGCTTAGAAGCTTTCTTTGAAATCACACTTGTTATTCTGAGGTGTGGCTTTATCTGAAAATGGAATACAATGAGATTTCTGTATTTCTTTAGCACCAATTTCTAGTATGCTCTTAGACATCACATATGACTGTCCTTTGCTAGGGGGCAGAATCTAGACAAATATCTATCAGTCATTTTATTTTCTAAAGCTTTAGCTCTTTTATTCACAGTAATGTACAGAACTGTCTTTCTTCTGGCAGGAAAGACTGTGGTATTTGTAAAATATAGACTGACTCTATAGAGTCTGAGAAAGAAACAATGAAGTGTTTATAGAAAACATGAAACTGTTGACTGTTGAAGAGATGATGTCATTAGATGGACCCTTTATAAGACTGTAGAAATTCTTATGGTACACAAAGAGCAGGTCCTTTCAAAGAGATTCAAAACCTTGTGTGCTAGCCTGCTTTTTGTGCTGCTTAATTTTATTTCTCTAGGATAACTTATTTTCTGTTTTTATTTTTGGTTATTTTTTATGGTTTTCTTCATTTATGACAGTGGAAAATCTTACCTGCTATAACCAGCAAACTAAAATTTGGCTTGTTATTATGGAGATGGGACAATGTATTGGCTAAAAATTATTATATTTATATCGAAGATCACCCTAGAAAATCCAAAAAATTTAGCATATCATTTCTCACATATACAATAGTTTTTGTTTCATAAAT
The DNA here is from genome assembly GCF_000690535.1 of Cariama cristata. Taxonomy (NCBI): domain Eukaryota; kingdom Metazoa; phylum Chordata; class Aves; order Cariamiformes; family Cariamidae; genus Cariama; species Cariama cristata. Next base: position 4,334 of record NW_009596645.1, read on the forward strand.
ATTTCATTTTTGCTAGTAAACTGAATGTGGCTGCATACGTAAGGATGAAGATAGATCCATCTGAATTCAGTCCCGTACTACTGCAAGGGATATGGTTTTACCATCAGTAGTAAAAGACCACAGTATTTGTATTGATCCAATACTATAGAGTCTCAGGATTTGTCTTGCCCTGTCTTGGCCTGCACAGGTTTTATCTTGTTATAGCTGTGATAACAGTTGTCTAATGACCAACTCATTATTGCCTAACTCATTTTAATTTAACTCTGTGACTACTATTTGTATCTTAAAGATCTGGTCAACCTCATTAGCTGTTGTATAACAACTACTAACCCTTTATGTTGAGTCTGGGAGAGTTAATGTCCTACTTTCAGACTGTAAGCTAGTAACCAAGGAGAAGGAAGCAGAAAATGTTAAGAAAATGTATAAATAAAACCAGAAACAGAGCCCAGTACAAAGAAAGAAGGGACCTCCAGCACCAGCATGGAGCTACTGCTGGAGAAGCACCCAGGACTTGGACAACCCACACAGCTACCTGAAAGGGTGAGCACACCTCCAAGGAAAATGGGCAGGGACTAGAAAGGGTTTCTGTGTATCAGAGTTTTAACAGTATTACTAATTATTTATTTCCTTACTAATTTAGACAGTGTTAGTAGTGTTGTAGCTGGACTAATAATACCTGTTCAGTGCATTCTGATTGTAAAGATTTATCTGGCCAAAGTTTTAGGTCTGTATACGTTGTGCATCCCCTTTAGCCCATAATGAGATTTTGAGTGTAATACAAGCAAGTCCCTCATATAACCCCTTTTCGCAGAGACTAAGTGTTATCTTAAAACAGGTTAGATTTCCTGACCCTATTGCAATTATAGAAAGACTGTTCTGAAACTTCTCTTCTGATTTCCAGACTAATTTCAGCCTTGTATGGCTTATAATAGAGATCTCATTCCAGTATTGATCTGTCAGATTCTGGATGTCCAGGCAGCCTCCGAGCACTGCTGTTCTCGCAGAGTGCATACTCACTTTCTTAGATGCAAACTACTCAATTTCCCCCTGAACTCACAGCCTTTTTTACTCAAACTCTTCCTTTCCTTTAACCTTTTGATGGTTATTCCCCTGTATATTTATAAAAAAATTACCTTATCTTTTCCCAACCCTCAGTCTGTTAGAGTATACAAGTGAAGATTTATTCCCTGCCACACACACAGACATAGTTTAGGCTCTTTTTGCTTCTTAACATCCTACTAACTTCTCTATACAGGGGACTCCTATTGGAAATTATTCCTCTTGAAACTGAGTAACTAGAATTACACATAATATTTTAATCATACTATTATGATTAAATTGTATAACTACCCAAAAAAGCATTCATATGTCCTTATTGCACCTGGAAATTGTTATTTTATTGCACTCTAGGAAAACAGCTTCCATTTTTAATGGTAGTTGTCCTGCACAACATTATCATCCTCACAGAAAAATTAAGGAAAAGCATTCCTTTAACTCTACCTGTCTTTAATTCTGTATTCCCCTAGAAAATTTTCCATTCATCACATTGCTAGCATTAGCCTGCTATTCATGAAAGTTCACATTTTGAAATTTTACAATGTATACAGGAAGAAACCTATCTACTGATTCTAACGAACAGAATAAATTTTAACAAATCAACAATATTATGGAATAGTACAAGAGCAAAAAGTGTCCCCCGATTTTGTTTTAGGGTTCACCAGTAGAAGAAGACACAGTGTATAAAGGAAGTTATGTTCTCATATTTTATTATATGGCCTATCTCTGCTCTGAGAGTAGTTTTGATTTCACAGCAATGACACGGCCAATTCCTGTTTACACCCCAGCCTTTGACTTCTCCAGTGAAACAAATTTTGTGGAGAACAAAAACACTATTTATGACTTCTAATACAGTGTAAGAAATAAATTGTGCAGCTTTACTCCCAACTGGGATGCAATTTCTCACACAAGTAGTCCCATTGATCTCAAAGTACAAGTTATTTCTTTGTAAAGGTAGTAGGAGTTGCCCTATAAAACCATAAGAGGTGCTTAATTTCAACAAAGAGCTTCCAGTTTAGACAGAAAATAAAATAAATACTGATAAAACTAGTCAATGTTATTCTATCAATGGCTTTGAAAATATAGGAAATATTAACAACAGACCTGGTTATTTAATGAGAAAAAAACTCATAGGTGAAAAACTAGATTTCTTATTCTTATAGGATTATAAAAAAACAAAACATTGTGGCACAGAAGTGTTCTTTAAAAGACTTTAAATTTGTAATATTGAAACTGAATTTCATGAAAATGCTCTAAAACGAATGTACTAAAAGCAAATCACAGTACAAGGACAGCATTAAACTGGAAATCATCATCAACTCTTTATAAAGAGTAATAAATTAAGATAAGGGGCTACCAAAAGGCGCATAGTACCATGTATGCACTATGGGCTTCAAACGTAATTGTTTTTCTCACTAGTTCAGCCTCTCTGGACTGCTGCAATTCACCTGAGCTCAACTCCCTACAAGGGGAAGTATTCATGTTTCAGCCTGTCATCGGTTTTTGTACATGTACATAGACTGTAACAGAGAAATGGTATTGCAATACTGTAGTGATGGATGCTGTTGTAATATCTCAAGCAACTGTCTTCATTATTTCACCAACGCACCAATGATTCAGAGGTTTTACACAGAGTTAGCTGTGTGATGCTTTTCATGTGTTTTTATTTGCAGTCTATGGTTGATACCAGCACTTTCAGCCTGATATTGTCTTCCTCTATGTCTAATGGAAAAAATGACATGCGTATGCACCTTGTGTAACCCATTTAGATCTGTGAGCATAATCACTGTATTGCTCTACTGAAAGGGTCCACAAAGTAATCTTTTATGTATTATTCTGGATTACCCCAAATGAAGCCTCTTTGGAACGTTTAGAGAAATCAAATCCTGCCTTTTTCTGTTGTTAGCACCTGACAGATATTTTTCAAGAAAAAATAAAGTGGGTTAATTAGATTTAGAATGTTAAACCATTAGTCTCTTGCAGATAAAACTGAGATAAATATTGGACTAAAGCGAAATTTTGAATAATGTTGTGTCTTTAATATATAGCTGTGAAACTTATCAACATTAAAAATGTTGGTTTTATTTTTTTTAACTGACAGTTTTACTCTACGAAAACAATTCTGTGAAATTTTTCATTTGACTTTAACTTTTTTTAAATTGTTTTGAAAAATAAAATATTCCTGGAGAATATTTGCATTAGCTGAGGCCTAATCTGTCCGTACTCAGAGGCCATGATAAAAGTTCTTTGTCTCTCTTTTTTGCTGAGACTTCTGTTGTTCCTGTTGTAATACACCTAGCCATAGCCATATTCCTCCTGAAGTGTCTCACAGTATCATTAGATGGGTTAGAGCACAGATTTACAGCACATTTTAATACTATCCACTTAAAATGGGGTAGTTCATGTCACACATACCATGAGTTAGAACATGGACTTGGATAGGCAGCAGAGAAAAACCAGCACGCTATAAATACAATCTTTGGCTTGCCTTGTAGCCTAAAGAGCACAGTATGTACTTTAGCCATATCCTCAGTAATAAAAGCTCGTTTTCACTCTGATTCTCTTTCTGTCACAGTCCTCCTACTCTTCCCTAAGAAAAGAACATTATTGCTTCCTGTGGGCTACCTGAAATAAAACCTCTCCACATTTAACTGCAGTTGGGTTCTTCACAGTATGCCTACCTATCCTGCCATAAACAGATTTTACTCTTTCACTGTGTTCCCACAGTAGTATCTTGCTTTAACTGTGACTATTTGGTAAGAGGGTTTATATTTTTTTTCTAGTAACAAATAATGATGATTTAACAATTGCACCTAAGGATTTCCTTTTTTTAAAAAAAAAAAAAAAAAGATTGGGATGAGGGCTTGTTTGTTGTTCACGTTAAGGTTGCTGTTTCCTTTTGGTATAATTTATAGGAGGACAATTCTTTTTATTTTATATGAAAATCCACACCCAAGCCCTCTTACGTTGTTTATTAAATGCAAGTAGCCCTTCCAAATGTATAGCAAAGGCTGATCCTAATTTCTGGAAAAAAGTTCTGGATTAAAGTAAAATCTCTTTCATTACAGTTCAGTATTTATAAGGATCAATAACATCACATAAAATTTAAACAGAAAAAAAAAATACCAAAAAATAAATTAAAAAAAACCAAAGTCAAAAAATATGTTTAATGAGAATCAGTTGAAATCCCCAATTTCAATGCAACTTGTTCCATTGATAGAACAGGACTGAATCAAGCAGTGAGTGGGGCCTAATTTTATAAACTGTCATCTAACACTGGGAATTTTTTTTCTGGTGGTTTTTTTTTTCAGATGATAACCTTAGTTTGCCTACCATCTTATGCTGGAGATTGCTTGGACTGTATTATTAAAATGCACAATTCAGTCCTTTTAGTAAGTCTTAACTGAACCAAAACTTCAATGAACATCAAGGTCAGGTTGGATGGGGCTCTCAGAAACCTGATGTAGTTGAAAATGTTCCTGCATATTGCAGGGGGTTGGACTAGATGACCTTTAAACGTCCCTTACAAGGCAAACTGATCTATGATTCTACAATCTGTAGGAGTTTTGCCTAAATAATTTTTTAGCAATATTCTTCACTGAATTGAACGATAAATTTGTGCTTAAATCTTAGTGAAATTATGATAGGGTGTAAAATATGGTTAAAAAGACAAGGATTTGTTCTCATTTGCTTGACTCCGTGGAAGAAATTGTAGCCTGACTTTATAGCTCACAGTAGCTTTGATGTCACAATTGTCAATCTGCTTGGCACCTTGTTTACTTTGTGTAATTTTTATTTCACACACACACAAATTTTCAGTATATGACTGAGGCACAAGTTGAATTTTCAAGAAAATTCATAAAAGTTTCTTGTTGAGATGTAATGAATTAACTTGAATTAAGAGCACTGGAAGATAACTTTGCTAGATTCTCCATGTGATACCTAAGGAAGACTCCACTAGTAAAGTAGTTGACAATTCTTCAGGACCATAACCATTTAAGTGATATGTTCAGTTCAGAAACTGAAGAACTGAATCTGGTGCAGCATGAATAGCATACAAGGAGGGACAGTATAAGGAAAAGCTTATAGGCAGTGGGAGTGGATGGGTAGAGTTTCAGCGAATCAATCTGGAAGACTCTTTCTTGTCCTTGTTGAAGCAGAGCTATGTTTGTTCTATATTTCTTGTGTAAATGGTGACATTGAAGCTGGGGAAACATATGAGTCTGGTCAGATGTATAAGAGTGTGAAATTCTGTAAGGTTGATCAGTTTGTTTTCAGCTGTATGCTGTTCCTTGCAATACAATTGTGGCTCTGGGGGAACTGTCTGGAGAGGGAGATATTTTTGCTTTGCTGGGGAACAACTGAGTAAATGCAGGGAGAGGAAAATTTCTAGACATTGCAGGATGTAGCAGAAAGAAGACAGCATGGAGAGAAACATAGAAAGAAGCAGGATGTCAGGCAGAAGAGAGGGATTACTGAGAGAAGCAGGGAACAGCAACACATCTCAGCACTGTCTAAAAGATAAACTTCCTTGGAAACACAGAGAGCTGCAAAAGTTTTGCTCCAAATTATAAGGCTAAACGCTGTAGCAAGGATTTACCTGCATGAACACAGTAGGCAGGGGAGATTTGTGTATAAGTCTGTTCTATTTTTACTTGTCTAACATAGCCACTTTGAATTTATTCTATGTAAGAAATCATGAATCCTGATTTTCATTATACTTCATTGTAGAAAGCAATCAGACCAGAACATCTGGGTGCACAAGCCTCAAAGTTGAGACCAACTTGAGATCTATCACACAAACACCAATAGTTGGTTTAATTTTTCCTGTTGTTTATTTTCAGGTTTCTATTAGGTGTTTTATGTTGAACAAAATCTATTCAATTTAAATAATACTGGTTACATAAACATACTGAAAATGTTTCAATGAAGGACCACAAAGCATTTTTAGAGAGAGGGATCCAATGCAGAAATTATCTCTAAGGAGTATGGCCATTCAAGTCTATGCAGAAGTTCTCAGCATTTTTCCTGTTAACAAAAGTAATGTTGTTACTATAGTAACAAAAAAACAGACCAAAAAAGGTATCTTGGCACTACTCTTGATGAAATATGTATGTATAAATCTCTTTGAAATGTTAAAAGATATGCTACAAAAAATATGTCCTGAATCCAAGATTATTTCTTGATTTTTGGTTACATTCAAATTTGCCAGTTAGCATTTACTTCAAATAGTCATTTATCTCTATAAGTTCCTTTCTGAAAAAATCCCATGAACAGTGCTGTCTTAAATATTTCGTTCCAAACAGTGAATCATATCAAATAGAACTGTTACATTTGCAATGAAAGAAAAAAAGTTTTCAAAAATCACAAAGTATTCACATGTTCTTTATGGTTACCATGCATGTATTCAATGATATGCTCTCAAAAAGAGATTACAATCTTTCTGATTCCAAGTATTCCAGATTCCACTGTGTATTTTGTAACTCTTTTCTGTTGTAAGGTAGAGTTTTTTTCTATACTTTTTTTCTGGTTTTGGGGTTATTTTTCTCTTTATGGGTGCAAGAAAATGAACAAAGAGGAATAGCCGTCTCTTAGAGCACCTACATTATGATTTATAAACTGGGAGCACTGAAGCAGACTTATGTGGAACAAATGAAACTTTCTTAAATTCTTAAGTTGTTTCTTAAATTCAGTGACATCTGGTGAAATTGTTTGCACCTCATAGGAACTTGTTGAGTTTTTGTCACCTACTTCAAAGCTATTCCATTCAAATCATGTTTACTTTTTGCTAAGTGACTTCCCATCAGTCAGTAGTCTTTCTTTGTGTTTTGTTTTTTTTTTTAAAACAGGTAAAAATCCCTGAGTTTAAGAATTCCTAGTTCTGATAGTATATCACAAAGCATAGTTTGTTAGAGGTAGGCTCCTTAGCATTCTTTGGCTGGAGTCAAGCTCAAAATTAATTCATCACCCAGAAAGGAAAAAGCCCTTGCAAAACTAAAAACCCTGCATAAGTACTGGTTGTACTATGAAGAGTCGAATTTTAACAGCAAGACTGAAAGTCACATTGAGCTAGGTTAATAATAATAGTTAGTTAAAGTTCCTAGCCAAATACACAGCTTGATCAACTCAGTTAAGAAAAAAACTCATAAAGACAGACAATGGGAATGGAGGCCAGGCCTCAAAGACTGTTCAAAGATTTCAAGCACATACTGACATGGGCACCAATGCTGCAATTGATTGATCTGCTGAAGTACATTAAATTTTCAACAGTTACTTCAATAGAAGGACTGGGAGATGTGTTGTTTCAAAGGAATTTAATGGCTGTCATTGATACATAGTTTAAGAGCAATGGCAAGATGCACAGAAACTGAAAAAGGCACAAGTCTGTTGTCCACTTAATTCTGCATAGACCTTCTAAAATAATACTAGAATAATAACTAGAATAATACTAGAATAATACTACTTGTTTTCTTTTAGGTAGTCAGGACTAAAAACTTCCTATAGTGGGACACTGCAGAATAGTACCTCTATATTTAAATAAAAGCTGCCACCTCCCTTTGTCTTATATATGTCTCAAGGGTATAAACGTTGTGGTTCTCTGCTTAAAAGAAAAAGGTTGAAAAAAAGTCTTATTCGTCTGTGTCTCCCATTGTGTAACACTAGGGTAAACTGAAAAGATGTTAACAGATAGAACATGACTTCTAGAAATATACAAAGGTATTGGATGGTTCTCCCACATGTATAATTGCAATGTAGAAGTAAATCAGACTTCCACACTCACTTTGCACATGCTCCACCTGGGCAACTTCTGGATATGAACAGGTTAAGAGGGAAATCACTCTGTCAAGCATTCTAGTCAACACCTCTCTGTGCTCAGGTAATGGTATTAAAACAAAATCAGTTAATGAAGAGTTCACCACAGCTGTAGATAAGCTTGCAGCACAGGAAAGAAAAGCACAGCTTCAATCTGTTTGCTTAATAAACAGGAAAACATTTTTTTGGCACTGAAATATCAGCCTGTGCTGCAGAAACCTACCTAGATTACTAGATTTGGGAGACTGAGTCCATGATGTCATATTTTCAATGTATAGTTGACCAAATTATCTCAACTAAAGATTGCTCAGGTGAATTTATCCATGTTGAGATCACATCTCCTGGAACGTAGACATAACATCTGACAAAAATAATTGGGTCTAAATTAAGCTAACTGCTCCACTTTGAGTTGGAATCTGTTCTCATATGCAGGCTTATAGGTATGAGTCTGCTTCCTTGTCTGTCTTTCTCTTCTGAGTTCAGACTCTTTTGGGACTCACTGTGTCTTCACAGCAATTGTATGTGGTATCTCTCTGAGTGACACTTCCATCCTCAGAGAAGGAGAAATAGCAGAAGGAAGTCAGAGCAAGAATATCTCTGGAGATCATGTGAGAAGGTGGAGAAATCAGCTCTTCTCTGCCCATCTGTTCATCAACTAGGGCTCAAGCTTTGTCACACTGCAGGCTTGCAGAATTAGGATCCACAAGGCATTTTGAGAAAGTTCAACTGAAAAATGTAGATGAAGAAATGTTATCCTAAGAATAAATTAAAAAGCAGTGTGGAAGGACTGAGGAATGATGGAACATTGCTGAAGAAGTATCAGCAGAAAAAAGTAATGTCTGCACTAATCAGTGCAATAGATAAAGTATGATTTCTACATTCTTTAGAGGAAAAGAGGACTTTTTAGAAGGTCCATTCATATTGATGATTAGTCAAAGTTAGAAATGTTTTCTATTGCTGGATAAGATAACACAGACAATTAAGCCAGAAGACTATAAGAAGTAATTCAGGTGCCTGAAAAATATGGGCAACTGTAGTGGCACCAGATAATCGTACTTAATCTTTAAACATTCCTGTGGAGTGTGGATCATATTTGATTGAAGGGCACCATTACAAATGAAGGACCATATTGAGTACCGTTGAGCTGAAAAATCACATTTTTTGCAGTTTGTAAATCATTGTTATAAAGAACTTGTAGTTGCATATATTTTCTAATAATATATATGAAAGCCAATAGATGATAAATAACCGTGATCTTGACAACAGAATTAGACAAGCCAAAACAGGTTTTTAAAAAAACATAATATCAAGATATGAAAATTTACTGTTTGCATTTGGAAAGCTCATCATGGAAGAGAAAAAGTTAGAATATTTAAAACTCCCTGTACTCTCAGGAACTCTCTTAAAGATGAAACCACAAACACCAACTAAGGATATCAGCAGCATTTTGAGAGAAGAAACTGAATGCAGAACATTGGAGGTGAAGTGAAATGACATGAAAGTGGATGTCATTCATCTCAACTTTGGCAAGTCTTTTCACATGCTCTCCTAAAATATTCTGGTATGAAAATCAAGATGTTATACTCTGAGTGGGTGGTCTACAGCACACGTAAGTAACTGCTTAGATGATCAGGCTCAAAGGGTTGTCGTTATTGGGTTTTACTCTACCTGGAGACCATCAAGAAGTCTAGTACCACAGGGATTTGTTCTGGGACCTTTCCTGCTTAACACTTTTGTCAGTGACTTGGAGGAGGAAATGGAGTGCACCGTTGTCACATTTGCAGCTGACACCCATTTGGAGGAACAGCTGCACACTTGAGGGCAGGACTATGCTTCAGAGGGACCTACACAGGCTGGAGGAACAGGTCAACAGGATGTGCAATTTAGCAAGGAAAAACATCAAGTGCTGCCTTTGGGCAGGACGCACTGGTACAAGGACACAGGCTGGGGCCCGCCTGGCTGGGAACAGCTCTGCGGGAAGGGCACTGAGGCCTCGACAGACACAAGCTGAGTACGAGCTAGCAGTGTGCCCTGACTGCCGATGGCCAACCGTGCCCTGGGCAGTATTCACAGGGGCACAGCCAGGATATTGAGGGGAGGGATTATATCCCTCTGCTCAGCATGAGATCCCATCTGGATACTCTGTTGAAGTTTTAGTCCCCCCAGTACAGGAAAGATAGTGAACAAGTGGTGGAACAAGTTCAGAAAAAAGTTTGCTGGGGTCTAGATCGCTTGCCCTGTGAGGAGAGGCTGAGGGACTAGGGCTTGTTCAGCCTGGAGGAGAGATCACAGAATCATAGAACAGCCCAGGCTGGAAGGGACCTTGAAAGATCATCTGGTCCAACATTTCCCGGAAAAGGGAGCCTGGATCAGATTATCTATCACCCTGTTCAATCGCATCTTGAAAATCTCCAGTGATGCTGACTCTACTACGTTCCCGAGGAGGTTGTTCCAGTGATTGATTGTTCTCACTGCAAACAATTTCTTTCTTATATTGAGATGAAAGCTCTTCCAGTACAATTTGTACCTGTTGCCCCTTGTGTTCTCCATGTGGCTCCTTGTGAAGTGCAAGCCTCCATCCTCTTTGTAGCTGCCCTTTAAGTACTGGAATACTGTGATGATGTTCCTCCTGAGCCTCCTCTTCTCCAGGGAGAAAAAAACTAACTCCTTCCATCTTTCCTCATAGGCCAAGTTCTCCAGTCCTTTGATCATCTTTGTGGCCCTCCTTTGGATCCTCTCCAGTCTGCATCTTTCTTGAACTGGGGCAACTAGAACTGGATGTGGTACTCCAGATGTGGTCTGACAAGCACAGAGTAGAGACTAGCTCACTTTGGGTCACCCTCAAGGATTACTCACATTCTGCCCTATGTGAAAGAGCCAATAAAGTGTTAAAACATGTATATAATACTTTTTATGACGTATCTGTATCACAGTGGATCAATATCTGCTGTTATAGAAAGCGTATAGAAGAAATTATTATGTTAGGATTCTGCATTTGTTGCGCAATTTTTCTAAGTTGGGGAATTAATAAAAAATATAAAATGAAAAACATGATCTTTCAGAGGAAGTTTAAAGATGTCCATCATCCTTCAAGATATGGTGCAATTCTGAATTTCTGGTAGGCTTTCTGAAGCCATCTCATTTACAGTGATGACTAACAGTGGCAGTGACACAAAGACAGAATTAATCTTAGACAGAAAACCACAGAATTGCTAAAATTCTGTGTATTTTAAGTATTACTGTTATAACATTTTCATAGATCCCATCCATTTGCTATGTCACCTAAACTCTATTTTTAAATTTGAAACAAAGTATTTTGTAAGTAAAAATCGATTTTTAAATTTGATATAATTCAAGTTACACAGTTTGTATTTATGAACACTTTGAGGCTGTATTTTAGAATTAATATAATCTTTGGGATTTGATGGAGACTCTAGAATCCTCCTTATTCTGACAATAAATTTACTATTGTTCTTTCCAGTAAGTATTTTATAAGCTTTGATTAAAAGGCCCTTTTTTATTTCAGATATTGTCTTTATGTCTGCATAAGCCCAGAAAATGATGGAAAAAACTGCTATGAGCTGAAGTGGTACACACTAGTCAGACATTTAACAAGGAACACAGTTCCTCTGCCTACACCATTACCTGACAAGTTGCTTCCTACAAATAGAGAGTCTTGCCCACTTAAAGCAATTTGTGGGGCTAAGGCCGCAGCATGTGATGCTGCCCTAGTCATGTCAGTGGGTATTATTCCACTGCTTTGAAGGAAGTAGAGTCAAATCCTCCATGTCATAACGTGATCGTTCATTTGTGCACAGTTACTGTATCATAGAATCACAGAATCACAGAATCGTTATGGTTGGAAGAGATCTCAAAGATCATCAAGTCCAACCTTCTACTCATGCCCACTAAACCATGTCTTGAAGCGCCACATCTAAAAGTTTTTTGAACACCTCCAGGGATGGCAAGTCCATCATCTCCCTGGGGAGCCCGTTCCAGTGCTTAATGACTCTTACAATGAAGAAGTTCTTCCTAAAATCCAACCTGAACCTCCCCTGGCACAACTTGAGACAGTTTCGTCTTGTCCTATTGCTAGTTACTGGGAAGGAGAGACCGAGTCCCACTTCACTACAACCTTCTTTCAGGCATTTGTAGAGATTGATAAGGTCTCCCCTCAGCCTCGTTTTCTCCAGACTAAATAACCCCAGCTCCCTCAGCCGCTCCTTATCAGAATTGTGCTCCAGACCCTTCACCAGCTTTGTTGCTCTTCACTGGACACGCTCCAGCAGCTCAATGTCTTTCTTGTAGTGAGGGACCCAAAACTGAACACAGTATTAGAGGTGCGGTCTCACCAGTGGAGAGTACAAAGGAATGATCACTTCTCTAGTCCTCCTGGCGATGCTGTTTCTGATACAGGCCAGGATGCTGTTGGCCTTCTTGGCCACCTGGGCACACTGCTGGCTCATGTTCAGCCAGCTGTTGACCAACACCCCCAGGTCTTTTTCTGCTGGGCAGCTTTCCAGCCACTCGTCCCCAAGGCTGTAACGTTGCATCAGTTCACATAACATGCCAGTTGAGAAATAGCATGGGTAAACATGTGGCTATTGGATTAGTTATTGTCTGGAGGTCTGCTGTTATTTTTTTTGCTTTGTAAGGACTGTTTGTTGTACACCTACTCACCTCATTCATGCCCTTCTTACCCCGGTGACTGCAGCTGCCCGGCGGTGCGCTGGCAGGACACTCGCTGAGCCTCCAGCCAGGCTCCACACACTCAGGAGGGGAGCAGAAGAACACTTCTGCACCTCAAACTTGTCCTGTCTCTAATTGCTGTTGGAAGGCTGCAAGACTTTTACATGTGAAGGGTCACGAGTTCAGTGATGCTATATATCTATAGCATAATATAGATGCTATAAAGTCATTAGACTGATTTATTACTATTAAGTGATTTATCAAATCAAGTAGCTCTGTGACTAAAATCCTCAATATACAGAAAGATCCATACACATGAACATATTTCTTTTCTCAATTTCCAAAATATTTCTTTTGCATTTTGTATTAAAGAGTATTAAGCTGCAAACCTAATCTGTATAATTGACACGGCAATATTTCTTAGTTAGAGTGCCTGTTTTATTACTTAAGCATGACACAGCTAAAGGAAACATTTTGGGTTTTTTGTAGCACACTCAGTGTCAGCAACTCTACCATCAAATGACTGGCCTGAATAATTGACCATTAACTGTAAAATATTGGGAATCAAGTGTTCTGTTTCCATGCTAAAAGTTATTTCAACTTGTATCTATTGTTTAGTATAGAATGTATCTATTCAAAATATTTCTGTAGCACTAGATTATTCAAGTTAAAAAAGTTTTTTCCTACACTTAAGCCACATTTTGCTCTAAACTATGAACGAGGTATTAAAGCTTAGGTGTTTAGCTAGTGGAGGTTGCTAATTCAGCTTTCAATTTATTTCCACCAGATTAGAATCTGCCCTGTAAATGTTTTAGTTGTGTTCAGATTCCTTTCCAATTCTTTCTCTGATACGAGGGTCTCTCGCTCTTTCTATCTCTGTGTGTCTCTTTCTCTGCCTTGGTAGAGGGGAAGAAGAGCAAGGTTAAGCTGCTCAGAGCAATAGAAAACCCACATTCTGTTTCAGCAGTTCAGCACTAAATGGAGATAATGACCAAGAAACATTACCTTAAAGTAATTTCTTACACTGTTGTTAGAACTAGAGTATTTTCGAGAATGCTGTTCTCCCTTCTAAACACATTATGTTTGTAGATGCTCTTGCTAATATTTAAAGCTCTGTAGGTTCACATTTCAGTCACGGTTTCTTTACCACAGGTTATCTTCCCATTAGCAGCTGTGGTTGTCTAACAAGAAGGCCTCAGGTATGTGAGATTGCTTGTTCCAAGCTGTCCATTCCATGCTGTAAACACCTGTGACCTCTCTTTTTCAGTTACAGTGCCATGGTGCCATCAGCTATTTTGACATTGCTTTATGCTAACAGAGTTCCTTGTATTTCTGCCTTCTGTTGTCCAGTCAACTGGATTTATAAGGATGGATATTTAAAAAAGGAGCTTTTGCAGGTGCTTTTGATTTTTACCATCCATCCATTAATTACACAAATGAAGTCTTGGATAGTGTGGGTGATTCAACAGTGAAGTAAATCAAAAGAAGTGCTGTGATTCTTCTTCTGGCTTGGTTGGTACCTGCCTACTTGTATCTGTGTTTTTCAGCTCCTCTGTTTGTTGGATTGCTGGTAGCACAGACTGCTTGTTATATCCAAAAATCAATCCTTTTCAAACCCTCACAGTTTTTCAGATATGTCTTGTCTTTTGCTATTCACAAGAAATGCACAGCAAAACTTGTCTCTAGTAAATATTGTATAGGCTTAATGTAATACATTGCCAGTTAATATATTACTTAGTAAAGTTTTTGGAAAACAAAACAAAATACAAAACACAAAACTGTAATTATCAGATATTGGTGGCTAATGGACACCTCTGTGTGAATAAATCAGTTTCAAACTGCTGCCTGGAATGACTAGATGCATCATGAATTATCACCTGTTTTTCACTGTTCTGTGTCAGGTACTTCATTCAAATATAGCAATCTTTGACCTTTCAAAAATTCTTTTTCTGATTGCTTGTTCATATTTTACCAACAAAACTAATCTCTAATCTGTCTTTATTGGACTGTCACACCATTACATCCTTACACATATTTTTCAGATTCCCAATACCCATTAAAATGTTTCTTCTTTTCAAACTATTGTATTGTTTGCTTCTAATTGCTTTTGTTTTCCCCTAGAAATTTTAGGAATTAAAAATGAAAAGAATGTGTCATTTCTTTGCAGGATGCCATGATTTCATTTGATTGATTGATTTATAAGAGCCCTTGCATGATTATTCTCTGTTTCTCTCTTTTTTCCATTTGTTTATTGTGTATGCTGATTAGCAAATTATTATGCGCACCTGTTCTTTCAAGTCTTTTTCCCTTGTACCACATCCTGTGGCATTTCATTGAAAAAAATAGAAATGTCTATTATGGCCTTTCAAGTCAAGTTTGATCTCAAGTATTGAATTTTTAGAACAAAATCTGGAAGTTTATCAAGAATGTTCTCTGTGGTGTTATAATCTGCTTTTTGTGTGCCCCTAATTATTGCACTGATAAAATGTCTGATTTCCACACAAGGACAAATATTTCCCTTTCTGCTTGAGCATAACATTCAGAGTGCTGTTGCCAGCGATGAGCAACACATTCTGTGATTTGGCAGTTGGCGCTTTTTCACTACAGTAGTGCTTGTGAAGTAGCTGTTTGTAGCATTACTTCATTTTATCCCTTACTTTATTTTATTTGTATTTCATCAACGTTAACACATTTCATATCTTAGAAGATAATTTCTTAATATTTATTTCATTACTAGCTACTTTTCCCCTTTAATGTTTTTCTCACTGGTTAGAATTTCTGCTTTTTTTGATTTGTTCACAATCCTGACATGAATTCCAGATCTTGTAGAAAAGTTTGTGCTCTTAAACACCTGGATGTTTTAACTATGCTTGAATCTCATGCCTTCTTTGTCTGAAATGTACCCAAAAGACTAAGTATGATCATATGCTTTTAACTGAAATGCAAGGTGAATATACTTTTAAGTACCAAAAGTTTTGTTCCTGCACATGCCCCAAAACATATTTATTTCGCTGACTTGAACACCTCAGCATTAGTCTACCAATTAATGCCTCAGATTCATAGACCAAGACTTCCAAGTCCTCAGAGAGCCTGCTTCTGTAGTTATGTTCATTGTTTATCACACGTTTATAACGTGTATGTGAACCCTCACAAACAGAGGCACACAGATGCTCACACCCTGCACTGAGCCCTGCTCTGCACAGCACTGAATGCATTCAGAAACAGGCAGACGTAGTGGAATGATGCTTCCTTCTATGTGGTAGCCAAATGACTACAACTCTGACTGACCTGGGGCTGGGAACTAAATGTTATACTCTCTTCTCAGCTCACTCAGATTTATGTCTCAGCTTCCTAGAAAATAACAAGACATTTAGAAATATTTAAAAGACATTTAGAAATATCATTTCTAGAGTATTTATCCACCAATGTCTATAGGAATAGAATATTTCTCTTCTCTCTGAAGCTATTTTTATTCTTCTATTTCTTTTCTTTAGCCTTATTATATTTTTAGGGAAAAAAATAATATTCTGGCAATATTTATTCAATTAAAAAAAAACACACCCCAAGTAGACAAAATCCTCATTTAGATTTTTTATATCTATAGTACAGATAATCATTATTCTGCTACATCATTACTCTTCAGAATGCAGTTTTATGTTGCAACGTATTTTGGGATTATGACAAGTAAAAAATGAGAAAGCTAACTAGAAATGTAATTATCAAAGAAAGTGAAAGAATTTGTTCCTAGCAGGAAAATATGAATCATGCTATAGAATAACAGCAGTTAAATGCTGTCTGAAACACAAAATTACAGGTCCTCTTGCCTACAGCAAAAGGCCATAACATTAGAGTAATTCACAGTCAAATGAAACTTTATTGTTGCTGTGGGAAAACATTGATGTGTGTTTTATAATGGACACACTAGCTGTTTTCTTTTTACTCCTCAGATAAGTAAAATCTCAAGTAGTGACCATGAAGTTTTGATACAAATGGCTTTCTGTTCATGAATGTCTTTCAGAATGTGGTGGTTGAGTGTCATTATACAGTTATAATAAATCACAAAAGCACTTGTCTTTTATCAGTCTTAATATTAGCCTAATGCTTATTTCATACAAACTTACATTCTGTCTTGGTGAGATTGCTCAAAGAATGCATGGAAAGTACAAATGTAATTTGGTATTCTCTACTTATCAATACTTTTGCAATTTGTCTTCATGGGCAGAGAAATCATTGAGGTTCTGTGTAAATTTTCCATAAAAATAATGGAAAGAATTTTCACATCTTCCCTGTAAGAAAACCGAAACTTCTCTATAGTTGGTTTTAATAAAAAATTAAATGTTTTTACATCATAATGATGTAAATTTTATGTAATGTGTGATATTAAGAGTCATAATGAATAAAAGCAGATACTGGTCAGTAAATCTTCAAGACATCAGAAATTCTGCTAAAAAAACCCACCATGAAAAACAGCTAGATTCAGCCTCTGGATTGGTTCGTTACTTTAGGTGTCTTGCTGAGGTATATCAGCACTGATTTGTATTTCCATGAACACAGCTGCTGTTCTGTGAGCAGTAAACACAGGTCCATTGGTTTTTGACTTACTTTGGTACTGTTGTAATATCTCTTTCCTTTTTAGTGTTCTCATTATGTTCTATTTGTTCTGAACAGGAATACAAATATTAGTTGAACTCATTGGCTCTTTAGCTGACTTGGCCCACCTAAGTCATAGGCAGATTTTGGGAGCTTTTGTACGGCAGCCCAACTGCTCGCCTTTCACCTACCACTCCCATGTTATGACTTGGTTTCCTTTGACTTCAACAAGAGCATACAAAAACTTATCAGACCAACAGTACACCCACCTGAGTGTCCTGCTTCCAGCACTGGCTCAAGTGGATGCCCAGGGAGTACAAATCAGGGTAGGCATATAATATTTCTGATAGCTCTTTGAGACATTAATTACTTCCGGTTTGGAACCTTACTGAGCCAGAGGTAGTTCAAATGTATTTAGTAAACTCCACAGAATTTATTTCCCCAGGAATCTGTCCAGTTTCCTCTTGAAATCATGTAAACAACCTATGACAAGGAGTTTTACAGCTTAATTACAAGCTGCTTAAAAAAAGATCTCCTTTTGTTGGTTGACTGCAGTACATGCCCAAAATGTTTGTACTGGGAGGAAGAGGTGGACATGAGATTCTCAGTCACCCCCTCCCGGCTGTTCATGATTTTACAGATGTCTGTAATGCAATCCTCCTGCCATCATCATTCCAAGCTAGACTTTCAAAAAGTAGTCAGTCATTCCTCTTATAATGGCTCATTCAAAATATTTAATCTTTCTTGTTGCCTTCTGAACATTTTGTGGTTCTTTTACACTATTTTTGAGATGGGTAGGACCAGCTGCACATAGAATTTGAGATATAGGCATACAAGTCCAGCACAAGTCCACTAACTTCTTTCAACTCCCTGTGACCCCCTCCACCCGCAGTAAGAAACCAGAGATCTATGGCAACATATGAGGAAGGAGAGATTCGTTTCCTACATCTGTAACAGTAAACAGGCTTAGTAATCATTCTGTGGCCCAGAGGTCACTTAGTGTGGTACAGCCACTGGCCATGCAACTATTTCCCACTAGAAGGGGATGCCTGGTCCTTGCTTGGATGGAGCTAATTATACCAGGCCAAATCTATGCTAGATATTATGATAATAATTTAACTCTTTGAATGATTGCATATCATCTCTTGCACCTGTGTTCCAGTCTTGTTCAATTTACTAGTGCACAGACACCCTGAATATTTGCTCTTGCTGAAGTATGTCTCATTGCTGTTATAGGAGCTAGAGCTGAGGAGCAGAGGTGCTGGTTTGTACAGTCCCTCTTCTTTTTAAATCATTACTCTGTCTCCCTCTACTGCAACAAGAAGAATGAATACAGTGACATTTATGTAAATGTATTTGGGAAAGGCTGGTCTGATCAGTGTAACATTGCAGATATTCGGGCTTTGGCTATACAGTAGAGAACAATACAAAGCCTTGTAGTCTGCATTGCTTGATAAATTTTGTCCAGTATACATAGTATGCATAGTATTCCTATGGTATCTGAATTGCTTTTTTTTGGAGGTGTCACTTCATGTCTGCAGTCACTTAGCTCCAGTTTTCACTCCTTCCATTCCATGCTCCATGGTAATGGGCATGCAATTCTCCTATTCTGTATGTGCATGTGCGTGTATATGTGTGTACATATGTATATTTATTTTCAAGATAATAAATGAAAATGGAATAGCTAGATCTTTCACACTAATAGCAATACTGCCGATTTTTAAAGCAGCTAATAATTTTGTGTCCTGCTGTTGACTTATTATTTATTCTATTAGTAAAGCTCATCAACACACACACACAGTTTGAAAGGTGAGGTACCAATGCAAGCAAAACTGAAACTCTCAGAAAAGTGCTGTTTGGCATTCAGAGCTCTGCCCTAACCAGAACCCTGCCAGCAGTTTCTTTTACATGATTTGGCACTTTCGTTGTGGTGTCCCACAATAATCTGCTGTTTGAAATCAAAGATCTAAGATCTAAAATCAAAGATCACTGGACTTACAAAGACATTAGAATCTAATTGTTACTTTAACAATTAAATAGAGATAATTCAGTTATGCTAGGTTTCAAGACTTTTCTTGTAGACTGAAAATTGTAATCTACTGTCTGTTTTAAAAGTCAGTACATCTTGAACGTTGCTTAAGATAATTTACCTGCAAGGATTATGTGGCTTATAACAACACAAGAGGCAAATTGATGCTAAAAGAAAATTTCCCTTTCACTTTTAATACCAGATTTACACAACACTATCACATTCTCTGTGCTCCCAACTGATTGTGATCTGAGGGAATCAAGATGGGCCACAGCAGCATTTAAAGTAGAAGGAGCTTTAGTAGATGCATAATTTTGTTCACTGAACTGCAGAGTTAGAAGGGGCAGAGATTACTGTTTGAGATAAAGGCAGATCATGTATTTCCATCTAATTAGTCCTTATATTTGCCACAGTTCCAAGAATATAAAAGAAACTTTCCACACAGATGACACTCCCTGTTGGCAATAAAGTAATGACTGTCTCAGTAGGTTGTTTAAGAAGGCTAAGTCAACACGTCCCTTTCAAGTTCAGCTCAGATCCACTTTCTGATCATCAACAAAATCTATTCTGTGCACCCCAGCAAAGTGGTTCCATTTTCCCATGCACAGTCAAATCACATTTTTTATGTTAAAGCAATAGGAATAAATGGGATGACAGCAGTATCTAGTTCTCTATTAAGCCAGAAGAGACCTTCTTTGCCTGTCCTCACCTTGAGAGAAACAAATTATTTCCCAACATTATGTTTCTTTACCTTCCCCTCCCTTCCAAGAATTTAGGATAAAAGCTCAGGATTACTCTCAGGAGGAGTGGAGGGGAGAAGGTTGTATCACCACTGAAAGGCTGAATAGGAGTGCTAAGCTTTAGACCATCTTTACTATTCCCAGACAAAACTGCACTCATTTATACTAATGTAATTTCATTTCTCTGCTAAAATGGAGAGCAAATTTCTTCGTAACGTGTACCCCTTGCAAAGCACTTCTCCTGCCGTATATTTCAGGAAGCTGCAGTTTGACTTGTTAGGGTTCTCAGAGGAAAACAAGATCAATAACTTGTCACAGCAAGAGATACTTTACTGTCTGCAGGGTGCTGTAACATAGTATTGTGGATGGGGAAAAAAAAATTAAAAAAACCCAAACAATTCTGAGTTTGACTTTGTGCAGTTGGACAGGCTGCTATTAAGCTAGTTAAACATTTTTTTCCTCCAATAATTTAATGCTGAGACTATTAGGATCAGTGTCCTTTTGTAACAACATTTTTATGTTTAGGGCTACTTTGTAAACAAGATACGTAAAACTGCTGCTGCCTTTGATTTGCTTCTGTGTGTTGTATAAGCATAAACAGGCAGTTCCTGAAGGATCTGCTATGACTATAAAGAAAGCAACTGAAAATGATAACAATGTAAAGCTTCGTTATTAATTTCTACATTATTGTCTAAAACTTTAACCTGACTTTTCCTCTTTTCTATTTCATTGTAACATGATGAATCTATTATATTAGGCAACAGTGAACATATAATTCTTACAAATACAAATAAACATAGCAGTGTATTGACCTTGCATTTATATACTTTATTAAGGAATTGAGTAATTAATTCTCTTTTGTTTGGCAATTTATGTTCAAACTGCCAGACACATCAAGTTTAATTAAAAATTCTACTGATAGGAATTGAAAGCAATTTTCTTCACCTCCTTAATTTAATAATCTGTATCATTACAAATTATTGTATCATTTCCCGCAGTCACACTAATATTTGTATGGAATGGAAAACATAGAGGTAATATCAAATTAAGTTGTATTTGCCTCTGAAGTACATCACCTTTCTATTCACATATCCTCATCCTGCACAGCCGTAGCTACACTGTAGCAGTCCAGAAATTTCACTAGCTCTGGCTTCAACCTGAACATCTATGGAAAGTCAAATAGGAAAAATTGGTTCCACAGTAAGTGATCATCATGTGAAGAGCATTGGATTCACAGGATTATTTAGGTTGGAAGGACCTCTGGAAATTATCTAGTCCAACCCCCAACTCGAACTAGGTCCAGTTAGAACTGCTGCTCAGGGTTATATCCAGTTGAGTTTTGAACATATCAAAGGATCGAGATTCCACAGACTCTATGGACATCTTTTCCAGTGTTTAAACAACCTCATAGAGAAAAAGTTTTCTTTCTTATGTTTAAGTAGAGTTTCTCATGTTCTAGCTTAGAATACTAGAATCACACAAGTCTAGTTTGGAAGGGAACCTCTGGAGAGCACCTGCTTCAACTCTGTTTTGAGAGGAGTGCCTTAGATTAGATTAGCCAGGGCCTTGTCAAGCTAAGCCATGAATATTTTCATCAACGAAAAATCCATCACTTCTCTAGGCAACATATCCCACTATTCAGTTTTTCTAAGAGTGAAGATTTTTTTATTCTTAGATGGAATTTTCATTGAAACAAACTGTCTTTTGTTTGTCAAGTTACCAAACATATTCAAGAAGACTCTGGCTCAACTTTTCTATACTGTCCCTATAGGTACCTGTAGATAACTGTAAGAGCCCCTCTACTCTTCTCTTCTCCAGGCTGAACAAACCACCTCTCTCAGGCTCTCCTTATATGTCAAGTATTCCAGTCCCAAACCATCTCACTGGCCATTTGTTGGACTCACGCCGGTATGACCATGTCTTTCTTGTACTGGGAAGTCCAGACCTGGGCACAATACTCCAGACATGGTCTCACAAGTGCTGAATAGGGGTGAGAATCTGGCTACATAAATGCAGATACAGCACAGTACGCAGTTAACCTTCTTTGCTGTAAGGGCATATTGCTGACTATATATATGTATCTACAGGTATCCATAAAGATATATCTATGTCTAAGGACATAATATTGTATTTATTACATGGATAATAGGCCAGAGTGCACTTTCAGTAAGTTCATGGAGGACACCGAATCACATATAACGAGAGGCAGGGAGAGAGATAGGTGATATAAATAACTGTATTTGTAGATGTCTATATAAATCAATGGATAGATCTATCTAATACAGAGATATTGTGGTGTTGATCCTGTTACTGATTCCTGAGGAGAGATACTAGTAACTGACTGAAACCTGGATTTTGTATTGCTGGTCATAACCCTTTGAGTCCAACAATTTAGTCAAATTTTCAACACCTTACCAAGTCCATACGTCATCTCATTTTATGGAAAACCATGTCAAAAGACTTGCTGAAGTCAAGGTAAATTACATCCACTGCTCTCCCCTTATCCACAGACCCTGTCATCTCATCACATGAAACAATTGAGTTGGTTGTGTATGATTTGCTCTTGTTAAATCCATGCTGTCTGTTCCCAGTCACCTTTTGTTCTTCATATATTTAGAAATAAATTCAAAGAGGATTTTGATCAACAAACTTCACAGGGACTGATGTGAGGCTGACCAGTCTACAGTTTCCTTGGTCCTTTTCCTCATCTTCTTCAAGATGGATGTAACATTTTTCTTTTTCTAGTCACCAGAAGCCTTCCCCAGTCACTATGGTCTTTCAAAGCTGATAGGAAGAAGTCTCATAGGGACATCACTCAAATGAGGAATGGAGCCCACAAAAGGAAAAGAGTGCACTTCACCACAGATTGTATTCTAATGAAAAAACTTGTGACTAAAATGATCAAGAATTTCTGCAAGAACAGCTTCAGATAATGTAGGAATTGACTCAGCCCTCTAGCTGTCAACTGTAGAGTTACTCAAGCTTTAAGATCTCTTGGATCTTATTTTTTAAAGGAAATACCAGGACGTACCTCTTCTTTTGTAAGTGGGAAAAATCCATTCCTCTGTCAGTTTCGCTCATGAGAGTGGAAAACCTACATTATTCCTCCACAAGTACATAAACAGAGAAAAGACGTGTTTTCCCTCCACTCCCCATCCCCTGATATGTTCTATGTCCACGCATGAGTAAATGTAATTATTTCCAATCTTTTGACACAAATCCCAGAGGTAAGGGAGGACGGAGATAGGGAGAGGTAAAAGATAAGTAGTCTTTTGTTATTTCTTAGCACAGAATTGCTCTTGCAAATATGGGAACTACTTTCCTGAGAATTATCCTTTTAATTCCAAGCAAGTTGTCATTTGATCAGTACTTTGTCTTGGTATTTCTGCATGCTATGCCTTCTGCTGATTGACTGTCACCTAATGCTCCAAAATGTCCATGTGATACAGAAGCACACTTACAACTCACTTTAAAGTCCACCTCTAAAAATCCTGTAGTTGGTAGTTATAAAGTATTTTTGGGACCTTTAAAGTGTATATGGGTGTTAGAATGTGGCAAAAGCTTAGCAGATGTAACCAGACAAATACAGATCTGGTAGGACAGCAGTGGGTGTTACAATAAACGCTGCTGATCTGTATGAAAAGACACTGATTCTATCCAACTTAGTATCAGTGACTACCAATTTGTATGATTTTGACAATAACCCTAACTAGACTCAAATCTTGCTTGTGAATAGGCAATCCCTCCATGTCCATCCTTACCAACCACCTGCACAGAAAATAATTCCCTCGATGGTTTCTTAGGGCATAAGAAGTAACAGAGAGTTGAGGATAAAAAATCTTCTTATGAGGTAAATAGAGAAACAAGAGCAATTCCTATGCAAATGCAGACAGTTACCCTGTATACACTGTCCTCTGGTATTCTGATGAATAAAAAAGCGAGAAATTAGCACATCATAATTTATCTGAGTATGAGACTAAATGTACATTCAGTAAACAAACCTGGAATAAAATAGCCAGAAAGACAGGAAAGGAATAAAACAATACTTTTATATATAAATAGTATTGGAAACTATGCAGCAGAAAACATTAACATATTTGAAAAGTTATATGTGTTACTATCAGTAATACCAAACAGACAAAGACTGTTCTAACACAAGACAAAGATTGCTTATTCTGTAACAGCAGGTTGATTCTTTGAGCTGCATGTATACATTTGGAAAACTGCCAGAAAAGGCATTATCATATTCTATGGTTTTATGCAGAAATGTTCAAGGCCATAGATTTTACTTCCGCTTCTATATGTCAGGAATAGCAAATGAAGGCCAAGCCAAAAGATAGCAATGGAATCAAGAAACAATGTGAGAGAGATAGATACTAGCCCTGAAGATATCAGAAGGAATAAATCCCTGGGCGCACACTTGCCTGATAGCAGTAGAATTGTAGTCAATGTAGAGAGGATTTGCTGGATACATTTTCTTTTATTCTCACACCAAGCAAGGCAGGTAGACAATTAACAACTATATTGCATGTGGCCTCAGGTGAATAAGATAGAGTAATGAAAGAATTAGAGTCAAAAAGCAGAAAGTCTCTTTGACCAAGCTGTGATTTTTCTCATTTGGTGCATTCCAAAGAAAGCACTTGGGGAATTTCATCTGATCCATCACTTACCATATCTGAAGGGTAAGTCAGTAAATGATTAAATTGATCTGATATTATGCTTCAGTTTCTTTTGAGTCATTGGCTCAAACTGACAAGATTACTGGAGTCCATGGCAAGGGACACCAGTGGTATGAAGGGAGACCTAAGACCTATTTTTCAGCTGTTACTTATTACAGATATAGAGATGACTTTCATTTGTTGGAGTTTAAGTTCAAAAGAACGGATTGTGCTCCCTTTCCTGATTTAAATCCTGTTATTGCACCAGTTGAGTCCATGAAGTAAGCCATTCTGAATATACTGATACCATGAAACTCTATGTTCCATTCATTTTCCTTGCTTACTGCAGAACACACGTATGACTGACTACTTTCTACTGAGCCAAACTCAGAGTGGATGGAGCACAAGAGAAAGGGTGGTGCATATTTGTGTGTGTGAAAGCAAATCAAAGGAAAGAAAAAAAGAAAAAAAAACACAAAACCACAAATTCACTTAAGGATCTCATTATACTGAGAAGTCGCAGACAAGGCAGGAACTAGTAACTCTAAACAGAGGAATAAGGTAATGTACAATATAAGTTCAGGAAATAAAAGTGGATAAAGGTATAGGTCAGACTTATCAGACAAGAAACAAAACCTTCAAATATGTTACAGCAGAGATTTAGTTTTGCCATTATTTGGAATCAGAGGGAAAAAAGAGGAATTATATTCAGATCTGTTTTAATGACATTTAAAGAAAGTGCTATTGTCATGGAATCTAAACTCTATACAGTAATTCACTGAAAAGCATGGTTAAAAATTGTCATGCATCACACTATTTTCTTTCTTTCTACATGTGAAAAAAAAATTGCTTTTTGATAGTTCTTTTAATTTGTGTTGTATGTAAACTGGTGCTGGTGACGTTCTTTGTGTTTCCATTAACAAAAATGGTGCCAAAGGAACATATCCTTAAAATACAAAATCATGATGTTTAAGTTTGTCTTACTTTCTGCATGTTATTCTGGCATAGAGTTGGTATGGTCCCTGTAATAATTAGCTTCTGTTTTCCATAAGCAGTTGTACTGTGGCAAGGAATTGGAATTACTGTTGCTTTTGACCGTCTTTTGTATTTCTAGAGTCTGAACTCGCATGAATTCCTTGCAAATATGGACCAGGGATTTATAAGGTCCATCTTCAGAGAGGTTTAAATCTGGACTCAAAGTTCAGATGAACTGAAGGCAGTAAGCTATCACTTTAGTTCGGAAATATCCATATTTTAAACATAGTTGCATTTCTTTTGGTCCATATACTCTAACAATTGATCACTTTTAACTGCTATCCCTCTTATTAATGTAGTAGCAAACAGTATATTTCTGTTGTGAAATAATTCTGCATAGTTTCCCATTCTGCAACATTGCAAAGACATTGCCATAGGATCTCTCTAGCAATATTCAATAAAAATGGGGAAAGACTGCTAAAAACCCAATATATCAATACTATCACTGTTGCACATTACTGCTTATAAAATATCTCTATTTCTTTATGCATCTAATGAACATTGCAAAATACTTCTAAGAAACTCCTGTGCTCAGTTCTACACTTGCAAATTTGTCTGTAAAAAACTGGATGACTGACTGAAGATAACATTATTTTCTAAAGGAGTGCTGTGTCAGGTGGACAGAAAATTTTAAAAGCTTATGACCTTTCAGCAAAATAAGAGCTAGGCTCTGTGGTAGTATATAAGACTCAGATAAACTGTTGTTCTTTTCAGATTCAAGTGAATAGAGGATTGTGATTTTTCCAGCACAAATTGTTCTCTCATTCCATCCCGTAGCTATGTAGTTCCTGATGGTCTAGTTGAGATTGAATCCAGCTAATCCACAATGGAATTTAACAGTGAAAAAATCTTACAGGGCGGAGGTTCTTAGGCTTAAGTTACTGATATGGATTCAGAGATACTTCCTGTGCTATTTCCTGTAAAAATATGTTATCGGTTTTGCAGGATTGGAGATCCTGACATCAGGATCTCCTGGCAAGATAAAATACATGCTGTGGAGATGAAAAAATATCATTCCCTGTTAAAGATAAGCTATTATAAAAAGTGTATGAAAAAGGACTTGTTGGAGACAGAAAATATACCAAAACAGGCTAGAATAGTTGAACTTGGAAAACAGCCTTTGGGGATCATTTTTCCAACCACCCCTGCTCAAAACAGGGTCATCTAGAACAGGTTGCCCAGGACTGACTCCAGTTGGGTTTTGACTGTCTCCAAGGATGGAGTCTCTACAACCACTCTGGGCAACCTGTTCTAGTGTTTGATCAACCTTAGAGGAAAAAGACAGTGGAAAATAGTTCTTTAAATGGAGTTCCTTGTGTTTCAATTTTGTTCATTGCCTTTTCTCCTTGCACTGGACACCACTGAGAAGAGTCTGACTCCGTCTTCCTCAATCCCTCCATCAGATATTATAGACATTGACAAGATCCCTCTGAGTTTTCTTGTCTCTAGGCTGAACTGTTCCAGCTTTCTCACCCTCTCCTTGTATGTCAGATGCTCCATTCTCTCAATCATCTTTATGCACCTTTAAGAGACTCACTTCAGTATGTCCATATCTCTCTTGTACTGGGGAACCCAGACCTGGACCAAACACTCCAGATGTGGCCTCACCAGGATTGACTAGAGAGGAAGGATCACCTCCCTCAACCTGATGGCAACACTTTTTGTAATGCAACCCAGGATGTTGTTGGCTGTCTTTACCAGGAGGGCACACTGTTTCTTTTTTTTTTGTCCATTAGAGCTCCAAGGTCCTTTTCTGAAAAACTACTTTCCAGGTGGTTCATCCCCAGTGTGTGCTGGTACATGGAATTATTTCTTCCCAAATGCAGGTCTTGGCATGTTGCTTTATAGAACTTTATGAGGTTCCTGTCAGCCAATTTCTCCAGCTGATCAAGGACATTTTGCCACTGATTACAACCTTTTCAGCCTCACAGTTCAGCTAGTTTTCAATACACCTAACTATTCACTTATCTAGTCCATACTCTATCAATGAGTCAGCGAGGGAGATGGTTGAAAGCCATACTACAGTTGAGATAAAAATATCTGCTGCTCTCTAGAGCCTCGTGTGCCAAGTCAGTTATCTAATTATAGACATCTCTCAGGTTGGTCAAGCATGATTTACCCTTCATAAATTCATGATGACTACTTCAGTCACCTTCCTGTCCTTCAGATATCTGACAACGGTTACCAGGAGGATTTCCTCCATCACCTTCCCAGGGATTTAAATGATCAGCCTGTAACTCCCGAGATTCTTTGTCTCAACCCTTTTTGAAGATAGCAGTAACATGTTCTTTTTTCCAGTCCTCATATATCACCTGTCCATGCTTTCATATTTCATGCACTTCTTTGTATTTCAGATGTCAGCAGTTCCTTGTTCAACCATGCAGGCCTCCTGCCACCTTTGCTTGATTTCCTGCAAGTCAAGATGGATGATTCTTGAGCTTGGAGGAGGTGATCCTTGAAAATGAACTAGCTCTCCCGGACTCTTTTTCTCCCCAAGACCATATCCCATGGGATTCTTCCAAGCAGATCTCTGAAAAGGTCAAAACCACTTCTGAAGTCCACAGTTGTGATCTTGCTTTTTGCCTTGACCTTGCCTCTCAGAATCTTGACTCTACTGTCCCATGATCACTGCTGCGAAGGCTGCTCTCAGCTTTCACATCCCTGACCATTTCTTCTTTGTTTGTGAGCATCACATCCAGCAGAGCGTCTCCCCTCATCACCTTCTTAATCACCTGTGTTAGGATGTTGTCATCAATGCACCTCAGAAATGTCCAGTATTACTGCTGCCTTGCTGTGTTGTCCTAGCATATACTGGATGGTTAAACTCCTCCATGAGGACCAGGGCCTGCAAACATGAGACTTCTTCCAATTGTATGAAGAAGGTCTCATCTACTTCTTCTTCCCAATCAAGCAGTCTGTAGCAGACACTCACAATTGTGTTGAACATGTTGCATATTAATTTTATTGATCAAATCCTGTATCTTTCAGATTCTATTAGTAAGCCCTTCCAGATGGATGCTTCATATTTGATACCACTAAAACTGGACATCATTCTTTTGTAGCACAAAATATAAGAAGTTATTCTAATGTCATCAATAACACACTGCTAATAGTCCAGTTATTGATTCTTCATTTCTTCATGAGAAAATAAAATAATAAAAATCTAGATGTAATAATTGAAGATGTAAAAATTGATGTTGATTGTAATTGCATGTTCTGTTCAGTAAAATTTTATTTAGGCTAATTTTTCAGAGCCTTACTTTTTATAATTGACACTCCTCTCTTACGGGCAGAATCTAATTAGATTCCATGTCACTCAATAAAATTGGAAACTTCATTCAAATGTAAATCACACTAGTTTGGGAATGTACAACCTGAATAAGCAGATGTGCTGAATAGGATTTTTTTTTTAAGGTAAACAAACTACGTGATGTGAAACAAAGTCACCGGTATGAAATAATTTCAATGTGGTTTATAGTTGACTTCACATAAATGAATATGCTGCATTTTTTTCTTCTGCACTTTTCAGAACATAAGTTTTATCTTCAGCTTTTTTTACTGATTCCACAACGAAAAAAGAAATCTGTACAGTATGTTGCTTTTTGTTGCATTGCAAATTTATATGACCATGACTTGTGAAATGAGTAGGAGAAAATTACTGTTTACAACCTAGAACATATATTAGAATTTATATCAAGCATCTAAATTGAATGAGGGAACTTCAGGACAGACTTAGCTTCCATCTGTCACAAACACCCAAACCAGATTGCCTGCAAATAATTTAGCACTAGGTTTCCTGTGATCTTGCTATGTACTGGATGAAGTAGTTTCCTTTACTCACTCCATTTATGAGATGAATAGAAAGAATCACATCACTGTACAGAAATTAGCTTGTCTCATATGATTGGAGATAAATGTCAAAGTCTCAATATCACAATGTGTCACCTGACACAATGTTTAAGACAGGTGATGGGGGAAAGTACAACTACAGAGCAGATACGTGGAGGAAGATCACGGATGAAGGAGAAACACTGGAAACTCACTCTCCATTTTCTTACCCAACATCATGGCTGTAAGCAATCTTTGAGGAACTGTAACTTGGATTGCCCAGGATCACACACATAAAAATATGACTACTCCTCTTCTATCACACTGCATCATCAATTTTTGTATCTATCTGATCTACACTGCTTCCCAACAGATTTCTAAATATAATGAAGAAACAAATTGACTACATGGTCTATATAGAATATCAGGATATAAAATACTCAGTATCAATCCAAATAAGTTGTTTAAATAAAGCATAAAATTGTGTTTTGTGCACTGGATGCTCAAATATATACTGTGCCCTGGAAAAATACATTTCATTATGCAATTAGTTTCTTTTAGTTTCGTAGAATCTCACTATCTCATCCTTTGCCTTCTCTTACTGCTGATACCTTTACTAGTTTTAGTACCAATGTGTGAGGAAAAAAAACCTCTCTCTGACAAAACAACTAACCCAACTTAATTTTCAAAAGTAAAAAACTTTGGCTTACTGAAATTGAAAAAAATAAAAAGTTTGTTTATAATTAACTACCTTGAGATAAGTATTTCAGTCAAATATTCAGCCATGCACTTTCAATTGGGATTGTTTTTATATTAGATAAATAATAATAAAAAAAGTGTAATTGGATATTAAGACTGAGATTCTTTTCCAAAGCTGCCTGAGGAACCTGGTTGCAGTTCCTAGATTTAATCAGAACTGGACATTCAAGCCCCTTAGAACTTTTGAAAGTCTTAGCCCAAGCTCCCAGTTGATAAGCTTTTTCATCTTCAGTTTCCCTATTTTCCTGTTCCTTCTTTCACATAAGGAGATATACTTAATTTT
>NW_009596646.1:0-1073 GCF_000690535.1 Cariama cristata
ATCTCGTCCTCCTGCCCTGTCCCTGCTGACCTGGGGGGGCTCTGGGGCCGACGGGATGAGCAAAACACTGCACGCCAGCTACCCGGGGCGTTCGATGCTTCCCGCAGAGCCCAAGGTGCTGCACGTCCTGGTCTCTAATCTTGGGTTTTAACTCCCAATTAGAAACAACAGTGGAGATGTTTGTGCTATTTTTCTTTTCTTTTTTAAACACCTTTTTCAAATCCAAACCCAACAGAAACAAACCGAGAAGGTCGGTAAGGGAGGCTGGGAGCTGAGAACAGAAAGGGGGAAACAACCACCACCAAGAGCAGCTTCGGGTCTGCTGCTTTTAGGGGCAGCAGATGAGCAAATCCCCCTCCCCGAGCACCCACTTCTCGCTGCCGCAGCTAGAGAAACGCAAACCTTTCACCTTGAGTCCAGCCAAAGGGTGCAGGCACATCCACACATCCCCTCCTGCGCTCAGCATCCCTGGACAAGCTCCAAGATTCAGCTGGCTCAGACCGTCTGCAAGAGCTTCAAACGCCTGGGGCCAGGCAGTGATGCCACTCACATCAGTGTAACCCCAGCCATGGTTTATACACCCTGATGGGTGGCACAGGGCCACCGAAACACCGCTCTAGTCCCCCTTCGCTCGTACCGTGCCGTGTCGGGACCTTACCACCATGGGACAGAGAGGACGGACCAAAACCTACCCAGGCTCAGAGGAGAAACCGAACCCAGATCTGGAAGGGAGCTCCAGCTCCATGTGCCAGGCTGGGTTTTGAGGCTGTGGGGTTATTTTATCAATACTTTGAACAGCCTTAACACCAAAGGATTAATTGCCCTGGGTGGGGGTAGCAGGAGGGCAGGAGCATGGGGAGAGCAGGCGAGGGGGCACCAGCGTAGCTACGTGGAGGACAACCAGCCTCTGATGTTCAGCTGCACGCCACGAAAAGGAGGAATCAATCCCCTGCGTGTTCAACCCACCGTGCATCCTCGTTAGCGCAGCGCGCCCCGCCGGGGAGGCACTAATTGCGCATAATTGGGCTGCGAGTCGCTAAAAGTTGAAAGGGAGCTGGCTGGGGGGTGCTCCC
>NW_009596646.1:1142-1869 GCF_000690535.1 Cariama cristata
CCCGCCCCCGAGCATCCCCCGGGCAGGACCCCCGGCCGGTCACGTCTCCTTCGTGGGCATGGAGCACTGGTACGGCTCGTCACACCGATGAAACCTGCAGGGATTAAAGCGATGTCTTTGCTCCCCCGTTAATCCGAAACACCTTTGCTGCCGCTGCGGGGACGGCAGAGCGGGATGGCGGCGGTGGCAGGGGCTATGGGCTGGCAGAGCCGGGGGCTCCGGGAAGGAGGAGAGGGAGCAGGGATGGACAGTGGTGCTGCAAGTTCAAATGGAAAAATCTAGCACTGCGCGAGCCGAGACAGACGGGCTGCTGTATTTTTTCCTGGAGAGGGAACGCAGAAGGGCTGGTATTGATCTGTCTTCATTACCCATTTCACTCAAGTTTCAAATCAACAAAATACACTTTTCCGCTCCACTGCCCTCCCCGCCGCAGCAGACAAAAGAAAAGCAATTTCCCGCAGTTTGCTCCAAACTCCGCTCCCTTTCCCTGGGCGCCCTTCAGCCCCTCTCCCATTTCAGAGACTTTTTAACCTCAGCAAGTTGCTCCCACCGGAGGCTGGGAGACCCCCGGCTCCGGGGGGGGCTGAGCTGGGAAAGGGACCCCAAAGAGGGCATCCCGTGATTCAGCAGTGCCTTCAAGCCAGAAATGCCCCAGCACCAAAAACACGGGGTGCTGCCTTTCCAAACACACTCCAGCACCTCGTGCCACGGGTTTTACCGGCTACCG
>NW_009596646.1:1880-2291 GCF_000690535.1 Cariama cristata
GCTACCGGCAGCATCTCGCCATGCCGGCAGGATCCCGGGGGGATCCCTGCTCCCGACCAGCCTCGCGCAGGAGAGGAGAGCCCTGCCGACCATCTGCAGCAAAAAGTCCTCAAATGCAACACTTCGTCAGCATCCGCCAAGTTTCTCATAGTTTTAAAGTTGCAAAGACATAAAACCATTTTAAAATGTTTCAGGGTGGGGATTTTTGGGGCTTTTTTTTTTAGATACAGCTGTAATTCAAGTGTCGGCCGTGAGGCTCTCCATGCACACCTCCAGGCATTTGGAGGGAGAGAGAGTTCATACTCAAAAAAACCCACCCCAGAACACCAAAACCCCAGATCCTTACTGAGTCCAACAGCTCCATGTTTGTTTTTAAGGGCACGCCGTTGCCAATTGTCCTTAATATTCCCG
>NW_009596646.1:2466-3071 GCF_000690535.1 Cariama cristata
CCCCTCCCCCGAGCACCGGGGCCGGGGGGCCGGCTGGCAGGGAGCCGAGGGGAGGCCACCGAAACAGCTTCACCCAGAACACCCAAGCGATGCGGAAATCCAGCCGCGGGGGTCCGGGCTGGCACACCGAGAGCACCCCAGATCCCAAACACTGCCATGGACCCCCTGGTCCTGCCGCACTCCCCCCTTCCCTCCCCAGCCAGGGGCTGCTGCACTGGGCCCCCGCCCTCCTCCTTCCCCCCCCCCGGCCGTCCTGGCCAGTCTCATCCACACCGCTCTGCCGTTAGATAAACTTCCTTTCAAAGGAGTCTGCTTAATCCTCTATCTCCCCTCGGTCAGATCCCGCTCCAGCTGCCGGCTGGGCCAGCGGGGCCCGGGGGGGAGGAAGAGGCCGGTCGCTGCTGAGTTATGAGCTATTTCTGACTCACGTCTACAACTTTCACAAGTCCTTTTGCAATACGAAAAGGGAGGAGGGGAAAGGAAGGCAGATCCAGCTCGCTCCGGCAAAGCCGCTGGCCAGATGGGCAGGGAGGGGAGGCGAGAGAAAGCGGCAGAGAAGGGGGCAACGGGATGTTTCAGGGAGCGGGCGAAGAGCGTGGGCATCG
>NW_009596646.1:3122-3386 GCF_000690535.1 Cariama cristata
AGGGATGGGGAGGATAAGCGTGGTCAGCAGGGGAAGCGTGGGCAGGAGGAGAAGCGTGGGCAGGGATCACGCACCCACGGAGGGGAGCGAGGCGTCGGTTACCGGAATCTGACTTCACCCTCGCTGCCTTTGTCCTTCGCAGACATTTTCCATGCAGTGACTGCATTTCCTTCCTGCCAGCACCACTGGAACGAGCCGGCTGTTTGTGCAGCAGAAGCCCTGACTAATTCCCACTGCTCCTACCCAGCTGCCACTTCCCAACCT
>NW_009596646.1:3567-3846 GCF_000690535.1 Cariama cristata
GTGCTGGCTCAGCCTGGCATAGGCAGGACCTCCAGCTCTGAGAGCGCTTGTGCTAATTACTTTCCTTTGTTAATTAAACCCACGTGGCTCTAATAAGGTAACCTGCTGTTCTCCGATAAATTTAATTAGCCTGAAGGGAGAGCCCCTCTGCACAGCTATTTAAATTGTCACTTCCCATCGCTCCAGCTTTGCTTCTTTCTGCTTTCCCCCTCTCTCCAAGTTCACACCCCTCTTCTGCCCCTTTCCTTCCCATTTTCTGCCCCTGTCCTTTGGCCAAGA
>NW_009596646.1:3938-4147 GCF_000690535.1 Cariama cristata
CAGTGCCACAAACCCCCCGCTCCAGCTGGGCCTTTGTCCCATCGCAGCGGCTGTCCCACGCCGCAGGACCCTGCCCTGGCTCCAGCCCCAAAGGACTGTCCCTTATCCAGCCCCTGCACCCTGCTCACAGCACCCCGCATCAATCCTGGGAAACTCTGCACCTCCTTATCCCCAACGCTGTCCCAGGGTACGGTGGCACACGGTGACCT
>NW_009596647.1:0-4378 GCF_000690535.1 Cariama cristata
TTACAATTAAATTAAAGGTAATACATTTTAAACTAACTGGGTGACTCCTGCCATCCATTAGGAGTCAGTGAGCAGGCTCAAAATTATCTCCATATGCCATTTTGATATATTCATTGCCTTTATTATCAGCTACAACTAGGACGCTGGAGCCGATTTTTATTCATAAAAATTTCACCACAGAGCTCTGACCAGTTAAAATTGATATAAACAGTTTATGACCTCTTTTCCATCGGCAAAGTAATCGATAATATCTCAGTGTTAATGAGCATCAGACTCCTAATCTCTGCACTTCGTTTTCACACACAAATTCCCACAAAGACGACATCAGCTTCCAGAGAGGAGGGCAAGCCCAGCAAATAGCAGCCAAGTCAAAAGCAGTTAGATCTGACTGACCGCTTCAAATATTTGAATGTAAAAACATGTATAAAAGTAGACTGGAAGAACGTTTTACAGCCTTTTTAAGAACTCAAACTTTTTAATACATAAAAAGCTATTCCTTCCTCTGTTTTTTGTTGGGTTTTGGGTTTGTTTTTTTTTGGGGGGTGTGTTTTTTTTGGTTGTTTTTTTGTTTTGGTTTTTTTTTGTGTGTGTGTTTTGTTTTTTGGTTTTTTTTGCAGGTGGGATGTTGTTGGTTTGTGGAGTTTTTTTAGTTTATTTTATTTATAGTCTTCAATCGATGAACTGCGAAATACTATTTTTAATTTCCTATTTATTTGAATTTCTGTGATCATCCCCCCCTAGAAATTCCAGCAGAAGTTTTACACTTACCGTTCAACCACGGCGAATAACAAGCAGCCAAGAGTTTCATTATTAAGCCTACCACGGCAGCACCCAGCCCGCCAACACAACTGATAAGCAGGAACTCGTGTTATGTTTTCCAGTCACTACTCCTTCTGCCTAATGAACACTCAAAAGTGAAAAGGGTAACGTCATGTAGCCAGACTATCCTCCTCTGTCAGCACTCACGGTCTGAAAAGCATGACTGCTCACCCAAATAATTCCACTTTGTTCTCAAGAAATGCTATCGATAAGAATTTTAATTTGATGTATTTTTAAATTGTTCTAACCAGTACATAAGCAAATTATTATTAACAGAGCTGTTCTAAGTCTTAAGGTTTTCCTTGCAATATTTACAGCATTTTGTTAGTTAAATAAGAAAAACATTCTCTGTGATAACAAGTTAGCAGGATAATAAAAATACAATTTTACTACATAGTACTGCATTCAGAGAGGAAAAATTGACTATGAACGCGTCAGTGATTTCACTAAAAATCAACAGCCCTCCTGTAAATAAGTATTGCTTATACACTTGTAGGGCGAGTAGTGTTAACGGGATATTTATACATACAGCAATTCTATTGAATTAATGCTTTTGCGTATCATCAATAGAAAAGTACAGATTAGTAGATAAAAAACAAGGAAGAACTTAAGACTTCTTTTTATATGTACTTGCAACTCCAAATTTTGCTAGCAAAACACATCTCAACTGGAGAGGAGCAGGAGGACCAGTTACTTCAAAGAGCACTGGGAACAACTGGGAATATAATTCAAGAGTCCCACTGAATTCAAAAACACAGTTGTACCAAGGTCCACGCGTTTGTGAACCCAGAGAATTTGTCCCAACTGGTGGCTCACAACACGCACATTTCCTGCTTATCCAACTCTTGCCTCTGCAAAAATCTGCTAAAAAAAAAAAATCATCACACATACTTAAACCAGAAAGTCTTCTCATCCAGAGGAAGATACAAGGGTTAATAGCTCTGACTATTCCAACTGGGCAGAAAAAAATAACTTAATCTCACACCTAATTTTTACATTCTCTCTGGCAAACAAGAGAAGAAATGGCAGCAGCAGAGACACCACCGCAAAAGCACACCAGCTGTACTAACATGGGATGAAAAAGTTGCACAGCAGCCTCAAAAACAACATACACCAAATGTTCACCACAGCAAAATAAACAGTGGAAGATGGCTGCAAAGAGGCTTCGCAAATTGGGGTCTCTTGGCCCCTCTACCAAAAAGCCCAGACACTAGAGATGATTGAGATAATCAACTTAATACTGGGTGACTGTCTTGCACATTATATTGTGTATCCATCTAACATTTACTCAACAGAAAGCAGTGTCATTATTTTTGCTGCTTCTGAAAATACCATTGCATCTTCCTGGCACTTGTCTTGGCAGCAAATTTAATCAAGAACAACATCCTCGTCGTCCTTGAAATGGGATAAACAAGAGGCACCCGTCGGTTGAAGAAGTAATTGGCTGCCTTGCCTGCAGCAAAATCTGCAGCAGAGCAGCTTAATCTTAGGCAACAACTGCTCATCTCTCATTCTATTGAGAATTACCAAACCGCCTACAATATCTCCAAAAAATTCCTAAGAAGCAAAAAGGTAATTTAAAACAATTCACAAAATATCCTCCAACGCTACAAGCAGATAAAAAGGTAGAGATACCACTACAGTCTTACCAAACTTCTTTCACACCATTGAGGTTAGCCTTGAAGAAATATTTTTCTACAGGGATTTGCTAGCTCAAGAAACTGTTAACCAGCTGAAGAACGTTCGTGTTGGTTCAAACGAAATCCAGTATAAAAGCATCCAGGCAACATCTTGCCACAATAGATCTGCAGTACGGACCTAAGAACGCTCATCCCAGATCAGGTGAGTCTTACAAGATGCAGAAGCCAGTGACTCCTAATTCTCTATTCAGGGTCCTACGGGTCAGATCTTCTCAAGGTGTCTCCAAAACCTTTCAGGGCATTTCCAAAACCATGTAACTACTCCAGATAAAACAGCTAGAGAGCACCCTCATCCTGCAAGCTTCTGCCTAAGCATTTTTGTTTTGGCGCTGTTTCCAGTTCTGTAAATACTTCCTACGCCTCCTGTGCTCCACCAGAGCCTTGCCCACAACCTGCACGTTAGTGAGATCTCTACATGAAAACAAACATAAAGCCTTTCAGGGACAGTAACGTACAGGCCTCATACAAGGGACCGAAGAGGAAGAAAGCAAGCATGGCCGCTGAGCTCATACATAAGCATATTCCTAACTGGTTTCCCATTAAATACCCAGCTACACTGAGCCAAGTTGATGGCATAGCACAAAATGTCAAGAGATCCAAGAAGTCAGGTTTGATTTTAAGCATCATGATGTGAAAGCGGTTGGGATACAGAGGTACCAAAGCATGGTTAAAAATAAACTCGCATCAACTCCAAGGCTAATATAGTGCAAAGCAGCACGACTTCCTTTCCCATGAGGATCACCTACTGAGATCTGTGATGTCTAGAGGATATATACAGGTCTAAAAGTCACTTTATGCTGAATGCCTGAAGTCATTATCACACATTTCCTCCCAATGCCAAGGCCTAATGTCTCCAGCATGGCTCCCAGAGAGCAGCTTGTAAGTGCTTGCAGCAGCCTCCCGTGCCTTTATTTCAGGAGATGCTGCATTTTTAGCAGGGAATCGTGAGCAAAGTCCAGTCTTGGTCCTCCACTCACCTTTCTGTGCCTGTCTGCTACACATCTAATAAAGTTCCCAAACCCTATTCTCAAAGGAAGGCAACTATTCTCAGTTTAGAGATGAAGTGACTGATTAGAACTACTGCAATAAAGCATCCAAACCCAGGAAGAGAATACAAGAAGGTTTCTGTCCTATCTGTATTTAAAACACAAGATTACAACTTCCTCTTGAGTAAAGTAGCGCTAGAACATTTAGTCTACTATGCAAGAGCTTAAACTAAACAACAAGCACTCCTGGTCTAAAAATCTATAAATACACAATGGCTAAAAAAAAAAGACAAAGAAGAAAGCATCCTGTACAACAGCAATCAGAGTTTTGACAGACATGATGCCCAAGCAAAACAGTAACCACCACACCATCACCGCCTGTGGCACTGCTCAGTGATCTGATCAGCATCGACTCGACCTTTGCACCAGCAATTCCTGATGTTGTTCTACATCCCACAGACGAGACGTAAGGTGGCTATACTTGAAGTGTAACACACTTCCTTGTCACGCTCTCTTATTACAAATTAGTCACAAGCGCTCATTTTCATATGGAGTGCAGAAAGCGTGTTTCTGAAGGTCAGAATCTATGACTATGAATCATTCCTGAAACAGCAAGTAATTCGCTCAGGTTGAAAGTTACAGAAGGAAACGTATTGTGCTTGTGGATGCAGAACTGGCAAGGTGAGTAACCTCCTCCTGGCCTGACCTTCTTCAGGCAACAGAGGTGGATAATCCAGAAAGTAAGCAAGCCTTCAGCCTTGGAAGTTGATTCCTCTGGCCCTTGAACATCAAGGCAATGATCCCCTGGTCAATAACCCTCTGTAAAATAATCTCCAGGTGAGTCTGGGACAGTTTGGTCCAAAAAAAAACAAA
>NW_009596647.1:4409-9231 GCF_000690535.1 Cariama cristata
AAAAAAAGAGAAAAAGAGAGGGGGGGGGGGCGGGATGTCAACTACAGCAAGATCTGAACCCAAATGACAAAATCAGGAAAGAGAAATCCCAAATATTGAGAAGTAGCCAACAGATTTGTTCCACCCAGGAGCCGGAATGAGCCTAAGAAACACCACAACAGCCAAGATTATCTAAGGCCTAATGCTTCAAACCACTACATTAAATCTGACTCACCCTCTGGAAGCAAAGCATACACCGTATCTCCCAATTTTCAGTGTTTCACTTCTTGCGGTCCTGCATGTCATTGGATGATGGCAGGGGATTGTAAGGCATCTCCAAAACTGATCTACCCAAAACAAATTTCTTCTTTCCAGATAAAGCTAGATATTTTCTAAGGTTGCTGGGGTAAATTATCCTCTCTTACCCTTTTAAACTGCCCAATAACTTTGCTGTTAAAAATCAGAATTTTATATGTATATAAAAGGAAACAATTATTCAGAATTCAACAAAAGTTTAAACTTTGAGGATGAGAAAAGTTAGTTTCTTAAGGACCCCTTGGGATTCTCACAGCCTGCAAATACTCTTTTTGGGTTTTCTTTATTTTGTGATTGCTGAAGACACCTTGTTAAGGAGAAAAACTATAATCTTCCTCTGAATCTCTGCCAGAAATGCATCAGGAGGAGGTTCAGCTTACAAGAACAGAAGGAGCTTTTCTTAATTATCTCAGAATGTTCTTTTCTCTGTGGGAAAAACCCCAACCAACCAAATTCACTATGCTTAACTATTTTTTGTGATTAAGTCACAAAACTCAGAAGATCCTACCCTTAAGCGGCCCACTTCAAGACCTTCTCTTCATGGGGAATGAAACAAGTGGCCGCCTGGGTAATCTATCATGCATTTTCCAGCTTTGGGCAATTATTATTAGAGTGTTGCCAAGCCTAAGAATTTCGTTGAGGCTGTCATAATATTTAGCATTTCTCTTAACATCTCATCTGGTGAAGTTATGCTATTTTGAGATGTGAAAAATTACTTTTTTCATGAATGCTCAGCTTCCAACACTAACAACTAAGGGGGAAAAAAAATGAAAATACAAACCTTTCAAAACACAAAAGTAATAAAGCAAGTAAGACAAATCATATTTATTTTAAAAAAAAGTTTGTACTTCTTGAGTCAACCTCCAAACCCTTAACTGGCAACACCGCAGTATGTCTCTGCAGGACAGAACTGAATTGCATTTTTTAACAGCAATCCCATATTCTTAGGCAGCGATCAGGTCCCGGAGCCAGGTTTAGCAATAAGTGTTGTCACTGGAGCCCTCACATCCCAAGCTGATGGTGCTGCCAGGTAAACACTAACCAGAAGAGGCTTTCTATGCCTCAGTTTCCTCCCAGGACATTGCATGTGCTGAGTCCACTACAGGGATGTTGTCAAGACACTTTATTAAGGTGTCACCTTCAGGGGAGATGTAATGACTGTGTACAGTTCTTAGTTAGTCCACTATGAAGTTTGCTTTATAACAACCTGTTTTATTTTATAACTAACAAAAATCACCTGCATATTTCTGAGTATCATCGGTTGATAGTCCTGTCACCCCGATATTTATGTTCCTTTTCAGTTCCACTACATCTGGGCAACCTCTGTGCAGCCACCAGGAAGTTAACACGACACCCTTAAACCGGAGTAAGCCTCTGCCAAGCCACAAAGAGCACATACAACACTGATGTTTGGTAACACTTAACACACCCCCACGTTGGTGAAATAGCCAGCATAGCTGATCATAGCCTTATCAGAAAGGGAGAATCCAAAAAGACAAGTGTTACAGCAAAAGACTTTCCAAGTCTTTGCATGCATGGAGTCACTTGGCAGCAGGTATCAAAATGAGCTCAAGGTGCAGCTACATGGCCAAATTCACAAAGGCTCACTATCAGGCTAACTTCAGGGCGGTTGTGCCAGCAAGACGCTGACCACGTTACCAAGTCTCTTGGTTTACCTTGTGCCTAAATCAATCCTTGACTTCAACACCTCAGACCTACCGGATGAGGGACTGGGGAACAGAGACCTGTTAATCTTGTACTCCGTTTCAAAGCAGTTGCAGTGGAAGGTGGTACTACCTGGTTATTGCTCCAGATAGGAACCTGCAATCAGGAACAGCACAGTCCAGGATGGACTACCAGTTGTACCGATACACTTGCTGACTTGGCTCCCCTTACCTGGGCGAGGGTAAGGAGCTGGGGAAACAGTAAACTGCAGGAGCACAGGCTGGGGCAGAAGCTCTGAAATGGGAAGGGAGTGCTCACAAAATTCTGTACTGAGCTCAGCCCTCGCTTGCCGCATACAAGGATCAACATGCACATCCCAGTGTGTGCAAGAGATGGCAATACCGATTCTTTGGACATCCCCAAACTTCCATCATTTGCTGCCAATCAGCTGAGAGCTGCAAGACAATAGCTGTCTGTATAATTACCCCGTACTTGACATGGTGGCATTAGGACAAAGGTCGGACTCGATGATCCCAGAGGTCTCTTCCAACCAAATCGATTCTGATTTTCCAACTGAGCTTCCAACTACGAGGACATTACAGGCAGCAGTATTACTGCCTTTGCCCCAGCCAGGCACTGAGTTTCACCAAGGGGAAACTTCTGCTCTCCCATGTTCCCACCAGCAAGAAGTCACTGTGGCCACCTGACTGCTCTTGGTACCAGCCCCTAGGAAGGTCCACACTGTCCCCAGGTTCCTCATCTGCAACCTGGCCACATCCTTGCGAGCAGACCTGCCTGCGTCTGCCAATATCTTCAGCAACTGTAACATCGCTTCTGCTCAAAGACTCAACCAGGATGATTACACACAGAACGAGCCTCCTTATCATCAGCTATGTGCTGTGGCCTTGGGTTGTCTGAGGGAAAGGCAAAGGTCTATCAACATCTGATGTGTGGCCTATTTAGGATTCTCCAACTGCATCCTTTTTGTTTCAAGCACTATTGTGTCAAGAGTTTCAGTTTGCTGGATGCCTGGCTGAAAATTTCAAGGAAAGCATGTTAAAGCACGTGAGCTGCTCCAACTTCAAGTTTTGCAAAAATCATTCATTTTTAAGCGGCGTGAGTAAACAGCAAGATTTTACTTTACCTTCACACACTCATAGCCGGCTGCAAAAAGTCAGGCCACATCCTCCCTGCTCACACCACATCCCATGCAAGGTCTCTAGAACAAGCAGCACATACTACTCCAAAAAGCAGAAAGGGCAATATGAAAAACTTGGGATTTTTTCCAAAACAGATGGGGACTTCACAGGGGGAACAAAAAGCTGCCAACATCATCACAGTGTTCTTTTCCCAGCTAGATTCAGTGAGTGCCAGCAGCGCAGCCCCCAGCAAGTACAAGCACCCAGGAGTGATGCAGAGCAGAGTGTGCAGGCAGAAGGCCCATCATGTGCGGGCAGGTCAGGCTACCAGAAAAGGAGACGCAAAGGGACATGGACACCCACAGCCATGGCAGGCCTCTTGCAGGGGTGTCCGCCTAGTCCAGTAGTACGGCCAACACGGTCAGCAGGAGCCCTATAAGAGCTTAGCGGTGGGGGTACCTTCCTTGTGTAGGTCAATGTCAAAGAGCAAGTGCAAAACAGTATGGGCAACAAAAAATAAACAAACAAAAAAATCCTTTTCCTGGACAGCACTGGCTGCAGACTTCTCTTGACGTCCCTCCCTTCTCTGTGTTAAATTAATCCCCTGCTCAGCAACAAAGCATGGTCATGTCCTTCACCATCATGTCAGGTCTGGAAGCACCAAGATTTGCCAGGTCAGGAGTAGTGACTGCTTTTACTTCCAAGCTCCAATACAGCACCTTTCCTACACTGACCTGTCCGCCGAGCAGCACTGGAGATTGTACCACGGAGCGTCCCTGAGCACAGAGTGCCTGGCCATCCCCAGCATCCCAGGAGGTCCAGATGATGTTCAAGTACATCAAGCACATGGTTCTTACCAGAATCCAGGCAGAACAAGCAAGAAGGGATTGACAGCAAGGCCTGAACTATACAAATGTAAAGCCCAACAACATCCCAGTCCAGATAAACATTGCACAACTCGGCACAAATTCTGTCAGCGAGAAACAATTTGGCAGTTTTTCTGTATACATTTGAGTACATAACAGAGGGTTAAACCAAATTAACAAATTGCATCACCTGCAAGTTACAGTTTTGAACTAGCACTAGGAGCCCTTAAGCAGGATTCAGCAACTAGGGCTGGAGCTTAATAAGCTACTAGAATTCAACATCTAATACATTT
This sequence comes from Cariama cristata, assembly GCF_000690535.1. Lineage (NCBI taxonomy): Eukaryota > Metazoa > Chordata > Aves > Cariamiformes > Cariamidae > Cariama > Cariama cristata. Next base: position 8,667 of record NW_009596647.1, read on the forward strand.
TCAGAGAAAGAGAAATAAAACCAAAGTCAGTGGCTGGAAACATGCCAGGTTTCCCTTCTGACAGGGCTTGACAGGGAACAGGAACAGAGGAAGGATATATTGCATCAAATACAGTTACTAAAGCACATCTAGCAGAACTTTAGTTTTTTGTTTTTATTCATGCCACTTCTTAAAGCTGTTTTAATAGGTGTTTGTGAATCCCCTCACTCCTCCCAAACTGTTCTATGCTACAGCAATCTGTCTCCAAAAGCCTCCATTAAACATAGGTAGGGTAGAATTACAAACTAGAAATTTCCTCTTGTTTTTAAACACCTATTTTAAAAAAGTAATTATCACACTTTTCCAAAGCCAGGTGGTTAATGCTCATCTCATTAATCTCAGGGGAGATGGAAGGACTCAGGCCAGCACTGCTACCAGTACTCTTGCACTGAAGCTCTGGTGTATGGTTAAGCACCTGGAACTCAAAGATGCCTTTTACATTAGACTCTGATTTAAAACACAGAAAAGGTAGACTGAAGTACTACGAGGGCTGGATAGTGTTTGCTGTAGACTCCTGCTTTCCCTA
>NW_009596647.1:9262-10357 GCF_000690535.1 Cariama cristata
TGTGATTCATGGCAGCAAAACCAGGTTCACGTTACTTGATTCTGGGAGTGGAGATCACTTCTTTTGCCAAATGTCAAGCAAGACCTTAAAAACATGTTTGCAAGCAATGCATTAATGCCTAAGATCTTACATACATGGTCACGGGTCATTTGAGTCCCTGCCCGTACCCAGGCCTGTATGGTGGTACATATTAAAACCACTTTTGCCAATACCTCCAACAGCAATTCTTTGAGTGACGCTAAACCACTCATTTGCAACAGCTTGAGGTTGTAGCTTTGTCCTCCTTGAATTCCAGACCATTGCAACACCTTGATTCATTCAAATTCCTAAATAAAAATGTCCACATCCTCATGCAGCCATGCTTCCATTTTTTTAATTAATCATCAGTTGGCCCCCTTGCTGGGAGATCGCACGTCACCCTCAGATTTTATCACAATTAATACCTCTAAGCTGTCCAAGCAGGGGACTGTTGCCAGGAGAGGCAGAATTGCCCTCCTCCTTCCAGTCGCATTCCTGACTCCCTCTCCTGCCAGCTCTAGCATTTGTGCGGTTAAGTGCAGAAAACAATAATTTATTTTTTTCTCTTAAGAGTTAGGTTTTGGCTGGATCAGCAAACTAATCCAACTCATGCATTGCCCACACAAATGCTAACACCAGTACAAGAGAAGCAGGCGGGACAAGGCATTACCGCTTCTGGCAGCCACATCACTGGAGACCAGCCAGTGCCAGTTCCACAGCCACACCACCACACACCAGTTGCACGTTTCAGCCAGGGTAACTGAGCTGCTCCACAAAGGGGCAGTTCTGTCTCCTAACCAGTGCCAGACACAGTAACCCTCCAACAACAGGCAAATCAGATCAGCAGACTGATGCAACAGATTAAAAAAAAAAAGGTAGGCAGATGGTAAACAGTTAATTTTCCATTAGATCAGTCAGCTGAACTGACTTGCCCGTGGCAGCACTGGGATCTATTGCGAGAGGTGGGCATAAAATCATTACTTTTGGCTTCAGCCCACACCCAACTTTCTTTCTTGTTTGGTTTTGGTGCAGGGTGGGGAGTAGGAGCATTCTCTTTCCAGGAAAAGCCTGAATTAC
>NW_009596647.1:10388-14569 GCF_000690535.1 Cariama cristata
TCTAGCAGTGGTTTTACATCCATTTTGTGTACTCAGTCACTAGCGCTGAAAAAAAATAGCGTCATATTTATTTATGGCCAAAGAGAAACTTTAACATCAGAGAAGAAAAACCACTAGCTAACAGAAATCAGAGTTGATAGAAAAAACCATGAAATGTCAGTCTCCTGCTAAAGCCCAAATGCATTTACTGCATATTAGCTCAATGTTAGCTTTTCACCAGTATTTGTGGACTTAAGTGTTCATTAACAAAAAGGTAAAATCTAGTGGTAGGCAGGAACATAACTGCATTCACCCTAGATCTAAACTCTAGAGTGGACTACTTATAAAAGTGGCACCCTAGCATATCACCAGGTTTCTCTCTCTATTGTAATCTTCACACTGAAGACATGACTTGAGCTTTGCATTTGCATCAGAAACAGTTTCTGGAATTCTTATACCCAAAGGACTCAGAGATCAAGGAATTAACCAGTTGCTTCTTTGGTGTGCGTGCAATTTCTCTGGCAGCTTGGCTTTGTGCAACCAGGCAATAGCCACAAGGAAAGGAGTAAAACTGGAGCAGCAGCGATCAAGATCAGCTTGAGCTATCCTGAAACTGAATACTGAGCCCCAGAACTTCATAACCCTTGGCAAGATCTAGCAGTTTGGTTTGTTTCATGAAGTCCGAATGCCTGATAAAATATCCCAGATTTGATGAAACAACGCCATAATGACAAACTGGAGCAGAATAAAAGGATGCAGCAGCCGCACAGTACTTCCAAATCATCAAGCTCACAGCTGCGCACTCCTTTTGTTAAAGCAAAATTTATTCTCAGGACAGATTTAAAATCCAGTAAGATACTGGCTGACTGGTGTTCAAACTGCGCTGTACTACTGCTACTTCCATTAATTTCATTGAGAGGAGTAAGTCCACTACTCATGAGCTAGAGCAAAAGTCTTGAAAGAGCCTCTTGAGGGGAAAAAAAAAAAAAGAATTATAGCCACCAGAACACACGCTGTTTTCAAAAGAATAGGCTAAACATTTCCATGAGGCAACACAAAACAAAACACAAGCATAACCCAAGAACTTCCCAGAAGAGGGAATAATAACTTGCATCTTTTCAAGAAACCCTTCTAAAGATGATAAATCTTCTCCTCAGCAGTTTTTCATCCCATGGACAAAAAGAGTGACGTGCATATTAAAGCCGTAACTGCTGGTCTCCCTCACACGCTCTAGAAGCGGCGTAGGTGCCTTCGCACCAACCTAACACTTGGAGACTGCTGCCCTCTCTCCCCCCCAGGAGCTATTTGGATATGGTGGACTAATGAGAAGGAATTGGTAGAGTGAAAGCAAATAAAACAAAACAGTTACTCATTAAAATTACTTTGAGTTCCCTCAGAAGGCACAGTGATCATAAAATTTCCACATCTGTGCAGCCAAAAAAGAACAGAAAGACCCTGAAAAAGGAACTTTATTATAAAAAGTTGAAAGCTTCCCATGTCAAGAAACAACACAGACTAAGGATATTTACACCTAAATGCAGATTATGAAAAATATACGTGTAAAATAAGTTCAGAAATTAATAAAAACCTGCACGTGCTTGGGGCAGGCACAAGAACTAGAAGGCCTGTAAGTTCCTGTGCTTTCGTTAGACTCCAGAAGTGCTGCAGGAATTAGTCAATGAGCCTTTAGAAACCCCGCTCGCTTGGCACTCGAACAATCACACAGTGTGCTGGAGAGCGGAGAACGTTTGCTTTCGTTACCCCAAGTGTGCCAGACGCCCATCTTTCCTCTGATAAAACAAAAATATCATTCCAGGTTTTCCAAGGTGGCTTTAAGCTTTCAGGTAAGCTCCCTGCCCCACTGCTGTGGACACGTATATTCTTCTGTCAGCTTTACCAGAGCAGCTTCCATTAGTGTCAGTGCGACAGTTCAGCTCAGCATTACACACACACAAACCATCCACAGTACGCTTCTCCATGAATAGCAGGGACATACAGAAGTCTCCAGAGCAAAATGCTCAAGTCTTGAAGAACTAGGAAAGCTTAAGGATTCTTCAAGTCGTATTTTTTAAAAGTTGACCGAACACTTTAAAAGAAAACAAAACTCTAGTTAATTAGCTTTTGTTCGGTTTTACATACAACATTTCAACTATATCAAAGTATTTCCATTAAAAGACAGACTTTCACATATAAAACTAACATTTTTATTTTCACTTCAATTATGGATTTAAGTGAATTTGCATCAAAATTACATAATTTCTGGATTATAAAACAGCCTGAAGTCAGAGAGGGAAAAATCCAAACAACTGCATATAAAAAACCACAATTTGTTGGAGCTCAGCTGATGATTGACATCTTGAACCCAGAATAAATGAGCAGTCCCTTAGTCTGTCCTCAGGGGAACTCACTTCCCAGCAAGCTAGCAGATAACCAGCTGTCCTTCCTAGCAGCCCAATAACAAAAGTTGCTCTCAGTTTCAGAAGTCCTCTGGAAAACAAGAGGTTTTGTTTTCCACCAGAAAACCATCCCTAGCCCTTCTCCCTTTCACAGCTCCTTAATTACTAGTCAGGATCCTGCCCTTCTGTGAGACCTCAATGACTCTGACCCAGAATCCTGCTAGTGAATGGGCAGGTTTTTCTCCTTCCTCCACCTCCAAAGAAATTTAACCCCTCCGCTACCCAAAGCGCTCCAGAGCACATTGAAGGGCAGCATGCACAGAAAGGGATGGAGAGAGATGGCATTACAGTAAAGTAAGACAAAGACCTGAACAACCAGTGAGAGAAAGAAAAGTTTAGGAGAAGTTAAACAGGACCAGTGTAAGACAGAGAAAGCAGAAATTGTAGAAGAGGAAAGCTAAAAAGAGATGTATTTTAGTTCTCCTTTTAAGCTCATTACCAAACTAGGCTAAAAGCTGCACCAGAAACTCAGACTTATTAAAACCACTGCACTAAATTTGATTTACAAACTAACTTAGGTAAGCCTGAAGTCAGGCTCTGTTGAGGTCCTTCAGACGAGAACTGGGGCAGCAAAAGTGAGGCCTCTGCCACATCGTCGCTGCCTACAAACCCAGCAAGCACTCCTTAGCTTCCTCCATTCGCACTACCACCCAAACACAGCACAAGTGAGAAGTCCTGATGTAGCACACTGTTCTGAAGTTTGAAAGGAGGCTTAAAATGCTGACTAAAGTAGTGAAATGAAGCAGAAACTGTTATTAGTAATTACTGTAAGTTAACCCTTGCTACTTGGCCAACAGTTGTGTGTTAGCAACTCTCGGTGCCACAGACAGAGCCAGACCTCCTGCTTTAAACTCTGCCATTCTGCTATAATCCACCACAAAAAGGCCAACGTCAACACAAAAATCAAAATACGTTTTCCTGAAAATGCTGCTTTTAATAACCATTGTAATACAGGCAAGAAGCTCATGAGAGGATCAAAATACATAAGATGACAACACACTTCTTATCTTCAGGCTGACAGCCCACTAATGCATATCAAGCACTGCTTGCAAATACATAGCTAGACCTTCCCAGGAAGGCCGAGTTCCACCTGGTAAATACCAATTTCTAATATCCATTTATAAGCCACCAGTAGCTTTAGGATACCCTGACAACAATAAAAATATGTTTAATCAAATCCTCAAATTAAACAGGGTTTTGGTAAAGAGTTTTGTTTGTTAGAAGAAAAAACACCACCACCGTAGAGTAAGGCCTTATACCACATCGATGCGTTGCGTTTCCAGCTACTCCCGTACATAACCAGCACCACCCCACCTTCTGCTTTGCAATGTTTTCCTAACCTCTCCCTAAACCGACACACACACGGAACAGAAAGGAAAGCTCGCAACATCATGACACGGTTGTCACGCGGGAGTGACGCGGCACCCACATCAGAGAGCTCCATGAGATAAAGGCTGCCCTTCCCGGGTGGGGGAAAGCCTCCTCCGGTATAAACCTGGCTGGGGAAGGGCGGCAGCCCTTGGAGAGAGGGCTGCCGCAGCTCCTAGGCAGCGCGCTATAAAATAAAGGCAACAAGCTATAAAATACAGCTACCCATATACGTTTGTGCTATAGACAGAGCACAGCCAGCAGCCCGACAGGCTGCCCTGGCCCTCCCCACTCCTGGGCAACCAGGCCCGGCCGACCTGTTGCCAGGGGAAGGGCCGGTCCAGCCCGGCCTCCCCCCGCCCGGCCGCTCACCGCGCT
>NW_009596648.1:0-270 GCF_000690535.1 Cariama cristata
CCTCTCTGAAATGCCTGTGCACCAACGCATGCAGCATGAGGAATAAACAGGAAGAATCCGAGATCTCTGTGTGGTCGCAGGGCAATGATCTTCTTGTAATTACAGAGACATGGAGGGATAGCTCACATGACCGGAATGGTGTTGTGGATGGCTATGTACTTTTTAGGAAGGACAGGCCAGGAAGGCGAGGGAGTGAAGTTGCTCTATGTGTAAGCGAGCAACTGGAATGTATCAAGCTCTGCCTAGGGGCAGATGAAGGACAAGTTCAGG
>NW_009596649.1:0-672 GCF_000690535.1 Cariama cristata
CAAGTCGCGGCACCTGCTGCGGTGCGTGCTGGAGAGCTGCTGGGAGAGGGGACGCTGCACCTTGCCGTGTGGGACCGTCAGCCAGGAGCTCCTGGGGTCTCCTGCCCTGTCCCACCATGCGCCCGCTGGATATTTTGTTGTTCCCTCCCTGTTCAACAGTGGGTTTTGTCACCAGGGTGCTCTGTGCCTCAGTTTCCCCTTAAGCACCTTGCCCTGATGTAGGGAGGGCACCAAGCAGAGGTCCTTGCCCAAGGTGGACATGCTTTGCTGAGCGCAGTGACCAGCTGAAGGACCTTCCCAAAAGCTATGGGCTCTCCGGACACCAACGCTGTACCACCAGCACCGTGTCCGCGAGCATCCTCTCTCCGTTGTGCTGTGTCTGACGGCTCCCCGGCCTGCCGTGGGGGGGGGCGAGCCGCGTGCCCTTCACACCAGGTTTCAGGCGAAGGGGGTGGTGGACCTGGCCCGTCTGTAGGTCAAGGACTTTGAAGCAAAGGGCCGGTGCAGGCGGTTCCCTCTCCCGGCACTGCCCAGCGCATCGCTTGCTGTGAAGGCAGCCCGGCTGCGTTCCTTCGCAGTCCTGGGACCGCAGACCCTCGTCCCCATCCTGGCTGTGCTGGCAACGGGGGCGGGGGGCTGGTCTTGGGGGGCGGGGGGCTGCTGGGGCCGCGC
>NW_009596649.1:749-1391 GCF_000690535.1 Cariama cristata
TTGGGAGCAGCCCGTGGTGGAGGCCATCCCTGGTACCCGTCTGGTTTGGGAACCAGGTAGGGCTGAGATGGCAGGGAATGGAAACATGTGGTGGGTGGGCTTACCAGGGTCTATGGCTTTTCTGTCATCCGAATTGCAGTCCTCTTCTCGCCGCCTTTCCCACCGCTCGGGTCGGAGCTCGGTGCTTCACTTGAATGTCAAACCCTCAGCGGGTCCCTGAAGCCCAGAAGAAGGAATCTCCCTCCGGTATGTGGCTGCGGTGCCACGGCGGGGGGCTCTGGGCTTGGCACGGCCCCTTCTCTTCCTCCTCATCACTGGTGTCCCCCCACCTTTCGCTGATGTCCCCCAACCCCTCAGAGCAGTTGACCTCATTGTCCTCTCCAGGTTCCCACATCTGGTTCTCGTTAGCGGATCCCAGGATGAAGTTCCTCAGCCCTCTCCCTTCCTCCCACCCCCAGGTGACCCAGGCAGGATTACGGGCGATTAGAAGACAGGCAACAGAGCAAGAATAGGTGGGGGAGGAACTGTTATAAATAGAAATACCATAAACTTATCAGCCTATCACTCGAGGTAAATTCTGGTTTTAATCTCTCGGACCTGTAAATACGAGGACTCACGGGGGCCAGACGCCGTTAACTCTTT
>NW_009596649.1:1422-1778 GCF_000690535.1 Cariama cristata
CCCCCGTCCCCACCTCTGATGGGAAGCGGGATGCTGCGAAGCACCTGAAAACGGGATGGGGAGCAGGTTCTTGTGCCGAGAGGATGTCACCAGGAGGGCCGAGCCGGCCGACCCGCGTTGTTGGGGCAGGGAGGAGACGGCGGCGTGGGAAGCACCTCCGTTTGGATGTCGATCGTGTTTGGAGGTTTGGGGAAGGCAGAGAAAACCAGTCCAAACATTGGGATTCCTGACATTCTCACACGTACGGGGGCCTCCGCTCGCCCGGCTTTGCTCACGAGGAGGGTGCCGCGGGTTTAACATCTTCTTGTTCTTTGGGCAAAGTTCACTTTTTGGGGGGGGATCTCCGCCCCTTTGCG
>NW_009596649.1:2115-3037 GCF_000690535.1 Cariama cristata
CCGGCTTGCTGCTCGGGGCTGGAAAGCGGGATTCATCCTGCCCATCTTCTGCTGGGATGAGGAGATGTGGAGGTCTGTGTGGTGCGGAGCCCTGCGGGTGTTGAGCTTCCCGGGGTCCCTCCTCGGTGGCTTTCTGCCTCCTCCTAACCCCCGTTTGGAGGGGGAGGGAGCCTTGTTGGTGTCCGTAGGAGCTCGTGACTCTACGGAGAAGTATTAGCTTTTAATTAATCACCTAAGCTGGCTTTTGGTAAGAGCCTGGCCTGGAAGCTACAGGCGGTGGGACATTCCTCGGGCACGTTTGCCAGCGAGCCCCACCGCCCTGACGTCCCTCCATCACCTCTGCTGGCACAAGTGCCTCTGTCCCCCGGCAGAGGAAAATCCGTCAGGTTTTAGCGAGCAGCCCCTTCCCATGGCACACGCGGAGCCGGACCCCCCCCCGGCTGTTATCAGGTCTCAACCCCAGAGCAGCAGGGCTGGCACACCTGTCGCGTCACGGTCCTTATCGCACCCTTCGCCTGGGTCTCAGCTGAGGGCTCCTGAAGGTGACTTTTAAGAGAAGGTAGCAAAAAAATAGGAAAACCCAGCACACCGCTGTCCGCTGAGGGCCTCTTGTCGTTTCTGGGTAGGTCCTGGGCTCCTCTTCTACCATGGAGAAGCTCCTGGAGCTTGGAGGTGTGAGGGAAACCCGCTGGGGTCACGCTTCTCTTGGGGAGGCTCAGGAACTTGTGGACAGGCAGCAAAATTGGTAAAGTGCTTTTTTTTTTTTGGTTCTTTGAACCTGGATCCCAACCCTGGAACTCGGGATGCAGACAAGTTTTTCGATAGCTTTCGCGGTGGATGTTTGCCAAACCCGTCGTGTGATTTATAGCGCGGTCTCTTTGGCCAAGAGCGAGGCGGCGGAGGGGGGGATGTGCTCCCCCGT
>NW_009596649.1:3105-3688 GCF_000690535.1 Cariama cristata
GTTCGGTGCTGCGTGTAAGCGTGGGTCCTCGGGGACGAGCCAGGGACACAAGCACCGTGGTGTTGGCCATCGGTGAGCTCTTCCAGTCAACCCTAACTGGAAGCAGGACAACAGCATGGTTGCTACCACCTCTCTCCAACTTTATAAGCGAGGTGCTGGCACAACTTGGGACTTCATAGCCTCTGCCCGCCCTGTCCTCCTCTCACCACGATGCTCACCGGGCCGCGGCATCGCGTGTCCCTTCTCCAGGCGCATCCTTTCGTAGCGAGAGGTCACACGGGAGAGCATCTCCACCTTCTCCCCCAAGTCCCCGGGCTCTGCCGCGGTGGCACGTGGTGCACAAAGGGTTCGGTGTCTCGCAAGCCAACGACTACCCGGGTTTTTTTTCCCCTCTAGCCAGGATTACTAAGGGAGAGATCCCTCCGTCCGCGCACACACCCTGTCCGTTTGGCAGAATTCCTAGCTGGATTTATTTCTGCCGATTTGCTTGTCTTGGTATGAAAGGGATTTGCAGAGGGGAGAGCTGCAATTGGCCGGGGGTGGGCTGAAACCCCCCGTTTGGGGTTTTGTGGTTCAGCGGCTG
>NW_009596650.1:0-652 GCF_000690535.1 Cariama cristata
CCCCCCACTTGGGTGCATGCTGGAGTCACTGGGAGCAGGGGGGGAGGACTGGGGTCACTGGGACCTCCTCTTGACTAGGTACTGGGGTGACTGGGGTCAGTATAGGCAGTACTGGGGTCACTGGGAACAGAGTACTGGGGTCACTGGAACTCTGGGGTTACCACCCCTTGGGTGGATACTGGGGTCACTGGGAGCAGTGTAGAGGTACTGGGGCCACTGGGACCTTCTCTTGAGTAGGTACTGGGTGACTGGGACCAGTATGAGCAGTACTGGGGTCACTGGGACCCCCGTTGAGAGGAGTACTAGGATCACTGGGACTACTGGCATCATGGGCACCTCTAATTGGGTGTATACTGGAGTCACTGGGAGCAGCATGGGGGTACTGGGATGACTGGGACTATCCCTTGTGTAGGTACTGGGGTCACTAGGACCGGTATGGGCAGTACTGGGATCACTGGGAGTAGTGTGGGGGAGTACTGGGGTCACTGAGACACTAAGGTGACTACTGGCATTGTGGGGATCCCCCATTTGCATGCATACTGGGGTCACTGGGAGCAGTGTGGGGGTACTGGGATGACTGGGCCCTCCTTTTGAGGAGGTACCGGAGTCACTAGAGCCGGTACGAGCGGTACCGAGGTCGGTGGGTCCCCAG
>NW_009596651.1:0-9725 GCF_000690535.1 Cariama cristata
ACCCTTCTTAAGTATGTTACCGCAGAGGCACTACCCTCATCACTGATGGGCTGGGCCTTGGCTAGTGGTGGGGTGGGCTTTGAGCCAGCTGGCATTGGCTCTGTCAGACATGGGGGAAGCTTCTGGCAGCTTCTCCCAGAAGCCAGGCCTGTAGCCCCCCGCTACCAAAACCTTGCCATGTGAGCCTGATACATTCCACTCCTTGCCTCTGTGAATCACATATTTATCATTAAAACACACATTTATCACAAACTTCACTTACATCAACAAAAAGAATTCCCCACACCAAAATCAAAATTACATCATCACAACACCAACAAAAGTGGACAATTTACACACAATCCACCCCTCATCCCTTCACCACAATTACAACCACCAAAATTCCCCACAATCGTTCCAGTCTTTGCTCTCCAGCAATGTTCAGTCCATATTTTCCCCGTTATCTCTCCTAATTACTATCCTTATCTTGAATTCCTCATGTCCCTGTTTGGGTGCCAAAAAGGACCTTTTTTTGGGGGGGGGAGGGAGGGAGGGCAGGCAGAATTAATCCCACTGCATTGTGCTGCTACAGATTGCTAAAAGTACTATAAACCCTGTTGACACAGTGTATCAGCCCAGTCCTTTGGAACAGCCAGTGATCAGCACAATGCCTTCCCGGGCTGTTATACAGCCAAACGTGCTCAGTTGTGCAAGTCACAGCAGTGACCCTCATCTTTGCCAGGGGCACCTGTAGTGGCATCGCTTGGACATCAGACTCCGACACCAAATAGTACAGGAACTGGGCAATCAGCACCTAGCAGCAGTCTCAATTCTCCAAGCCATGTCAATTTTTCTCCAAACACAGTCCCAGATTTCTCTTACTCAGGCAGTGAGGATGCATTCTATGATGCTGATGAATTCTACCAGAGCAGTTCTTCACCCAAGTGATGTATGGACTCTTCAGGGTCTGCTGCAGTCCTGACTCGCAGGAAGTAGTCCGAAATGTCTGGATACCAGAGTCCCTCAATTCCTCCATGTCTAATGGGACAAATGATGCTGTTCTCTTCAATCCTCCAGATGATCGAGATGATGATGATGGGGAAGGAAAATCAGTGGAAGAACAGAGGAGTGTATCATGCATCTGTTGTCACAAGTTAGACTAGGAATGGATCTAACAAAAGTGGTTCTTTCAACTTTTATCCTGGAAAGAAGATCACTGTTGGAAATGTATGCTGACTTTTTTGCACATCCGGACTTATCCCAGAGGCACTACCACCGTCGCTGACGGGCTGGGCCTTGGCCTGCTGCAGGTCTATCTTGGAGCCGGCTGGTATTGGCTCTATCAGACATGGGGGAAGCTTCCCACAGCTTCTCATGGATGCCACCCCTGCAGCCCGCCCGCTACCAAAACCTTGCCATGCAAACCCACTACAGTCACATGTGTAGATTATGATGAACACTGTATCTTGACTTTTCCTAATGGTTATGGAAGGCCTTTTCTCACTGTGCCATGGACAGAACTTGGTGGAGAATACGGGCATTTTGAATTGCCTTCTGCCAGGTGGCCCGTGTGCACAGGACATCCTCTGGATCTCTGGAGACCTCGTCATTGTCTAGGTCACTGTAGATGACTTCCAGCACCGCTAATTCTCTCAGGTATTGGATGCCTTCATCCACAGTTGTCCGCTTTCCTGGGTAGCTCACAAGCTCTTCCTTGAATGGGTATCTAGCTCTCACACTTGAGAGGAGCTGTCTCCAGAGACTGCAAATCACGGCCTCTTTTCCAATTCCTCTCTCAATTAATTCCATGGTTGCTAGAAAGGGATCTCAGCTGTTGGGCTTCCTTACCTTCCAGTTGCTGACTGTTGGCCCTGTTCTCCCAGCATCGGAGCAGCCAGGCAGCAATCTGCTCACCTGGCTGGCAGCTGTCATCTTTCCGTATGTCTTGAAGTTCTGACAAGGTCAGGAACTGAGTAGTTTCTGCTTTCTGTCTGATTTCTCTCACTCCCTCCTCCCGTTTCTTTGCCGAATGACTGGCTTCTTGATCACTCTTCCTTTTCTTCCTCCCCCCTTCACTGACCTTGGTGTCTGCATAGTTGTTTCACACACATAATCCTTGAAATCCAGTAGTATCCTGAAATATTAACAAAAGCTTCTACATTTTTAGATGACCTCATAAAAACAACTTTGACAAAACTGTTTCTTGAGATACCCAACCCACGTGAGAGTGCCTGGATCTCTACCAATAATCCATTTGACAAACTGAATGTCAGTTACTCTGACAAGAGACTTTACAGAGCACAGGTTTCCGTTTCTCCCCAGCGAAGTTTTTTTTCAATGGATCACAGAAAAGACAACAAAAATTTAGTCTGTCTTGTTTACTCCTTATTTCTCCCTTTGAGGCCACCTGCTAGTCTGAAATGTCCTAGCGCTAGCTATTTTCCTCATCAAGAAGTGCAGTACGACACGAAAATATACAGTGCTGAGGACACAAAGTCCATACTACGTATACTTTGTAGTATGGACTACAAAAAGTTAGTTTTTAATAACTTTAATTTGGTCCTGTAGATTGACTGTTTGTTAGCAGCTGGAGTGCATTACAGGTATTGTCTGCATTAGCAAGAAATATGGAACAGTAGACTAGATCTGGAGGGCAAAGAGTTGGTGTTGAAAACTTGATGTCCACTCTATATGCATTTTGCAGTTTATCTGACAGTAGTTCTAGGCTGGTTCAATGAACTGATAATCTATCATCATGCTGCTGCACCACAGCTTTTGGTCTAATTTCGTTTGAAAGGAATTCAGTTTGTGCACTCCAAGACTGCTACATGGTGCAAATCAAAGCAGGTGAGTAGGGACAAATGAAAAATTAATTTCAAAAGTTAACTTCTATTCCAAACTAAAGCACTAATGTAGATACATCGTGATTATACTCCTGGAGTGCATCTTTTGGTTTAGATTCATCAAAAAGGAACTCAGTTTGCATCCTCCAAGACTGTCCTCTTCAAAAGTGAACTCTTAAACCTAAAATGCTGATGCAGACACCCCCTTTGCAACCCAGGCAGAGAGGAGCTCTGTTCTTTGCTTCACCCTATGCCGTCCTGCAGAGCTCTCACAATTAGTTTACTTCTTTGTAGGCATTTGTGCTTTAGGTTTTTTGAGTAGTATCATTTATTATAACCTGTATCATTCCCAGTTCAATAGAGTGAAGAGATGTAAAACACCCCTTTACTATCTTGCATGGGCTACTTGTATTTAGATAATAGTGTGTAAGTAAGAGAAACATGTGCAAAGCCACTATCGTCCTTTCCTGCAAATGTGCAAAACTGACTCCATACAGCGAGAAGCAAAGGCACTTTCACCCTGCCTCTTCCATGCACTGCTTACTGCAGTTACCACAGATATTTATTGTTTGAAGAAGAATGAAACACCGCGCTAAGCTGGCACTTACTCTGCAATGGAAATTTGCCACATTTGTTTTTTTTTTTAAAAAAAGTAATAGTAAAATTACAGTATTATTTCTTACTGACAGAAGGTCTGGTATCCTCACAAATGGATTACGCTGCCTCTGTATGATAAATGGAGGCATTTCCGAGCTGTCATTCAAAGGTACTGTACAGCAAAAATACCAGCCCAACTTTTCCAACAGAAAGCTCAGACTCAGCTGAAAAAGAAAACAACACGTGGGACTGCCAGCTTCTATGTGAAAAAGGATTCCATATGCCAGGATTCCTTCTTTAAAATATTTTCCCTTAAGTTAGATGATCATTTCTCTTCTGATGAATACTTTCCTTAAGCTCAGGTGATCATCTGTGGCTCCGTTATACGCTACCACAATTCTAACAAAACCTGACTCTACTCCATGATCTCATATCAGAAAATACAAGAAATCTAAATAAAGAGCTAGTCAATTAACAACTGTGCATTCCATTTTTTTTCCTAATTCAGTTGTTCATAAACATTTAAAATATATGCCCTTACATAACAAAGAATGATAATTCAGACACAGGGGAGTCCACAGGAAATATTTTAAGAAAATTATTTTGTCGGTCATGACTAGATTTAAAATTCAATATATCTTGCTGTAGAGATGAGGGAGAGTTCTTTCTCTCTTATACCAAAAAGAAAGGAGAATTTCTGTCAATTAGACAATAAAAGAAAATATAGAAGCTAAATGAAAATGACACGACATAAAACTGCGTAAGTAATAGTCAATTCATTAAGTGTGGCTGTGGTTAAGACAAGCACATGCAGACTCATTCCCTGAGACAGATATTGCTGGAGAAATTCAGGTTAAAACTAATCTGACCTCCACTGGTATTCAAGTATTGCCACTCTCTAAGACCGAAGCTGTCATCTGAAAAAGCAAGTACATCAAACACACAAATGTAGTCTGCAAACTTCTATTTGCTACCTTTACTGCTAAAGAAACCTTCATCACGAAAGGAAACCACAAATTACTCGCAACTTCCGAAGTCAAAAAATGAAACTGAAAGGCAAATATATACTTTTTTTTTTTTTAACTTAAGGCATTTTACAAGCAAGGATGGAGATAATTGCAGAAGCTGTATCATCCAGCATAAAGCTGAAATTTCTCATTTATAAACTGTCTAGAGGGCATTTACTTTAACTTCCATGAATAATTTTTTAAAATCAAAGAATTAAAGACATGCTGGCTAATCGATATATAACACCTTTTCCGTAGATACGACATACTAGCAAAGAAGGTAATAGGAAAGGTTCATTTACACTCAATTTGGGGAAAAAATGCTTTTCCTTTATGGAAACAGTCTTGTCTGCTCATTACCATTAATACTTGAAAACTGACACTAATTACCACTCTTTATTTCCAGTTATATAAATGGGTATCGTTAATTTCTGTTGCACCCTGCTATTCTCCAAAGACAATCTGTGAAATTGGTGAATAAAAGTCTGGTTGCTGTAGTAGTTTCTGTATCCTACTGACCTGGACATATGGCCAAAAACTGTATATCGCAAAAGGGCACATTTATGTTTCTTTCACTAAAGTAGTTGCATAATATTTCACATAATCCCAAAGCTATCATCACTGTATAAGCCAAATAGCAGCTATCCATAAATAGGAAAACAAATAGGCAGAAGAATCTTACTATTCATTCCTGATCCAGTGAGAAAACGTTTTGCAGATTGCATGTGCCTTTGAAAAACAGCATTCTGTGGTTCTTTTCACTGCATGGTGACACTATCCCCAGTTATACAAAACAGTAAAGAAACCAAGCGTCTGAGTATTTTCTGTAGACAATTATGTGATGGGATTAGATAGATGGTGAAAGGAGTATAATGGAACAAGTAAACAGCCAGATCTTCATTATCAGAGAGGTGCTGAGCACCCGCAGCTCCCTCTAATTTAAATTGGGCAACTCTTTAATATGTCTGCCTTTAATCTTTGTGCCTAAAAATCTTAAATTCAAATCTATACATTTTCATAAATGAGCAGCATAATAAATGCTGTGAAGGTTCTGGTATGTTTTTTCAACACAGCAAGGAAGGCCTGGATGAGAGAAGAGTTCATGTAGCTCATGCCTGGAAAATGCACACTTAGGGGATTCTTGACACACAGTGGATTCTACGCATCTGTAGGGATAAAGGAAGCCCTCGGGTTGGCTTTTACAATGGCTTTTATATAACCCTTGATACCGTAATACCTGAGGTTCTCAGTCGTTAACATAACATTTTATCTCCAAAAAAACCCTTTTGAGAAAGAGAGGAATTATTATTTCCATTTAATGACTAAGGAACCGAAGAACAAGATAGATTGAGAGATTTGCCCATGGATGTAGGGCAAACCTGCCACAAACTGAAGCAACAGCTTAGAATTCCTGATCTGTGCCTTAAACAGAAGGCATTTTGGTCCTCTAGATCTTGGTTAAGAAATGTCACAATCATTTCATTTTCTCATTTCACTGGCATACAATGAATGGGGAAGTTTCCCTGTTTGCAGAATAACCTAGCTGTAACTGATCAATTTAAAACTGCTATTCTGTTTGATTTTGTGAGCTAACTTTGCCTCTTGTAAAAATCACAGTATGTCCAGACTGAGAACAGAACTGCTAAGAAATTAATGAGAGCAGGCGACTTTGGAGCTGTAAAAAGAGACTTCTAGGGGAAAAGTTTGGGCCATAAATATACACTATGAAGAATTACATGAATTTATTTTGCGAACTAAGTTAAAATAGTTAATAAAATGTTAAAAATGTATACAAATCTATAATTAGTGAAACAGTGTAACACATAAAATTAAGAACTATGAAGCTTACCTTTCATTTAACATGCTTTGGTTGCTAAATCCTTCTGGGATATTTTTATTCTAAATTTCTACAGAGAGGTAATCTGGAGTTCCTTTCCTTTTTATGAACATGTCATGTGTAAGACTGAGCTAGGATTGTGTTTTACGACTCAACAAACCTTTTGGTCTTTTATCGGGTGATTACTCCTGTAGATACAACTGAGGACGGGCATAATATAGGCTGGTAAAACTAGAAGAAATGAGCAATAAATCACGTGACATTGTGCCCACAACCATTTACCTCTTCTATCTTAGCTGAATTAATAATATTGCTCTTTGTGGAATTCCATGGACACCTACAGGAACCCATTGCTTGTCCCTCAATACTTCTGCAGCAGATGACATACATGGCCCTCCATTTGCCTCAACAGTATGACTACCAATTGCTTAATTACTTCCTATTATAAACATTATAGCCACTTGTGGAAACTATAATGAAAGAAATGGTTTCAAATTTCTGGTCTTTTACAGTGCCAGCCTCATGCAGACACTTGGTAGGGTAGAAAGAGCAAATAAGTGAAACACAAAGCAAACAGACCTCCAACTCTAAGAACTACAGGTTCTTCAGGTCCGGTGAAGATCAAGAGACACGAAGAGGGGATCTTGATTTCCCTTCACAGTTGCTGGAAAACAATGCAACCACAGTTAAGGAAGCATTTCATACTCAGGCTATGTTGGTTTCTATAAGTAAAACTGATGAATATTAAAATTGACTGTATACAACAGTGAGGCGCTGACTTTACAGAGTAAACTATGGCTATGTGCTAGACCAGCAGCCAGAGAAAACAGCGAGACAGAAACCTACAGAAGTTTGTGAAAGTTATAATAATTTGTGACATAAAGGATAGTAAAATTAGATCCTATCCCATATCTAGACAATTATTTCAGTAATGGAAGAATATCATATACTAACAGGTATTCTTACATATTTTGTATCAGCTACAAAAATAAAAAATAATTACTGCAGAAAATCAGTAACTTTTGATTCAGTAGCTGCATCAAAGACTCTAAACAACATTTATTTGAAGAGATAAAATAAATTAGTTATTCTTCCTACTAATGAAAGTTGAGAAAGCGTATGCAAATGGAAGATTAGTTTGCAGTTTGGGGAACTATTTCCTAATAGCCACATACAAAAAATATGAACAATTTAAGTTTTCGGGAGGGCTATGCACTCTTTCTATGCCAGAGAGAGCCCGTCAGAAAAATCCGTTTCTGTTATCTCTATTCTTCGCAGCTATCCGTGAGTCTGATCATGCGTGTCCACCACCCCAAAATTCTACATGACTGAATTACGCATATGTTGCTTTCTCAACGCCCTAGCAAATACACTGCAAGTGCAATGTCATAGCAAAAGACTTTTAAAGAGACCAGAAAGCACTGATACATTTCTGCTTACATACAGAGACAGCTTATTCATAGTTACTGTCAAGCAAGCCCAGAGGTTGATGACTAAAAAAAAACCCCCAAAAACCCCAAAATAGGAAATCCAAGCCCTTTCTTTCAAATTGTTTCCTTTCTTCCTCCCACATGTATCCTTCAGCAACCAGCTAGAATAAGCATGCAATGCACACAGTTCACCCTGCCTTATAGTTTTAAGGCTTTAACATATTTAAAACTTTAAAACCACTTTAAATTTTCATGTAAAAGTATAGAAAGAAATCCAAACAATATATGTAAATGCACAAGCAATCTCAGCTCCACCCAACTGAGGGACCAGGTAGAAGAGTGAAAAATAAAACGAATACATCTTCAAAAACCAGTTTAATTCTACCAGGGGCTATCCACAATACAATGCAATATAATTGTATAGCTATTGCAAGATATCACTGCATGGCAGTGTCAATGTTACTGGGGTGTCTAGTTGTGTATTTTCATACTAACATGTTTCAATTTCTTAAAAAACTAAATTTAATCTCAGTTTCTGAGTGTTTATAATACTTGTTTTGGGAATAATTACATTTCTGTAGTTACAACTTACTCACTTAGGAGCTATAATCATGGATAAGAATATATTCTGTTAGATGCTGTAAAAACACAAACCAAAAAAAGATTGCCGTTTAAACACATGATCAGCAGGCAATGAACAGATAAGAGAATGGAGAAGTACAAAGAAATAATGAGGCATTAACAATCAATATGGCAAATGCGTATGGATTTGGCGTGCCAGCTTCCAAATTGAGTTACTGAAGACTCCAAAAAATCTCTTTTCGCACATTTGAGAGGCAGAATGGAAGAAAACACAGAGCTATTTATCCAAAAATTTAACAAGTGGTTGGTGGAAGTTGGTGTTGGGGATTGGTGAGAGTTGTCATCTAAAT
Organism: Cariama cristata; assembly: GCF_000690535.1. Classification (NCBI taxonomy): domain Eukaryota; kingdom Metazoa; phylum Chordata; class Aves; order Cariamiformes; family Cariamidae; genus Cariama; species Cariama cristata. The sequence continues at coordinate 8,626 of NW_009596651.1, forward strand.
AATGAATCATAGGTGAGGTATACAAAGAATGACCTTGAAAGCAAATCAAGTACGTTATGTCTGAGTCACAGAGAAGGGAGAGCTAGTAAAGAGACACATGGCCAAAATTACTGGGTAGGGAAATGATCTCTGCAGTTGTACTATGGAAAAAAAAGATTATTTTTACATTTACATGACTGATACACACCAACTCCTAACTCAAATGAAATATACCTTTGGCAGGGGCACTTTTGTTGAAAACGAGAAGGGACGAGGGACTGCATCGGTGGGCAACACCCTGACCTCCACTGCTGAGTGACGACTACCACACTGCAGCACAACACGAAGGTAGGAAGGCTGCTCCTGTCCTTGGCCGTCACAGTTTGCGGACAGGGTCACTGCTGCGCCTCTATGCCAATTAAATGCCCCTGTTAGGGCACCTAGTGAGCTGGCAACGGGAAGAATTAATTACGAGAGGAAGAAAGCATTATGGAGGTAGGTAAAGGGCTAGAAATGGTTCCACACCCTCCAATACTCTCTCTTAAATGGTGGAACATCTGATAATGTCTAACCCTGTATTTTAAGAACACAACAATTAATCTAGGTGGAGAAGAGAGGGAGTTTTATGGCACACAACTGCCCGATCACAATTTGACAGCAAAACAGAAGGATTTTGCTCCTCGCTCATCGTATTTTGACCTAAAATTCAGGGCTTATCTCACTGTCCTGCTTGGATACCACAGACTGGAGATCACACGCTGTATGAAGCAGCCACAGAAGTCACGCAGGTTGCTGACCATGCCAAAGCCAAGACCGGCAGCGGACAATCCCAAACCCATGACAATTGTCAAATGTATCAAAAATAAAAAAAAAACATTGTACCACGGGGCATTGCACTTCAATAAAAACGCACTGTTTTGTGTCAGAACAGGCAACACAAGTTGCGGTGGGGGGGGCGCGGGGAGGCTTACAGGGTACGTCAGGAGGAGGGAGCTGAGGCAGAAGCCCTGTGGAGGCTGGGCACGCTGTACGTGTCACGCGTGGGCTTCGCTCTCCCCTGCCAGCCGCCCCCTCTCCGCGCACCGGGGCTCGACCGCCGGCCCCCTCACAGCCCGCCGCAC
>NW_009596652.1:0-325 GCF_000690535.1 Cariama cristata
AAATCGGGGTGTGATTTTTTTTTTTTTCCATTTTTTTCTTTCTTTTAAAGATAGAATCGGTTTAATTTGATGATTATTAACTGCTCGGGTTAATTCTCAGCATTTTTTTGCTTTAAGTAAGGAGATTTGGCCTTTAGCGCTCCGCGTTATTAATTTCCGTGATGGTAATTAATTCAGAAAGGGGAGGGGGGGGGCGAAGAGGAAAACATCGAGGAAGAAGGGCAGCGGAGACAAAACCGGAGCACAGTGCATTCGAAAAATAAATACGTTAAATGATGAGGGCAAGGTGATTTTAAAAGCATCTCGTTAACAACCAAGGACAATT
>NW_009596653.1:0-249 GCF_000690535.1 Cariama cristata
GCCGTACAGCAAAAGTCCGTGCCCAGAGTCTCTCAGGTCTGCTCCGTGCCTGGGGCTGCTCGGGGAAGGGTGCCAGGCCTGGCCTCGGATGCTGTCGACCATCTCTGCTCTGGCAGGAGCCTGGCTGCTTTGGTACGGGGCCACGCTGCTTCGGAGGAGCTCCCGGTGCCTCTGAAAAACCCCGGTGCTTTTCTGGCTGCCTCACCGGCGTTGGCTGAGGGCCCGGGGATCTCTTGGGCCAGCTCCTGC
>NW_009596654.1:0-510 GCF_000690535.1 Cariama cristata
GCCGTCGCGGGGGGGCCGGGGCTGCCACACACACGGCCGCTGGCAGCACCACGTGCCAGCACCGGGCACCCAAGCGCACCAGGGAGCCCTTACGGGGATGGGAGCTCTGCCGCTGTGGCGATGCGTGTCGAGAGCAGCCCCACGCTGGGCTTCCGCGCTGCCGCAGGAAGGCTCGCTCAGTGCACGCGCAGCAGCGCTTTGCTAACCGAACGTTATTTTTAGGCATTTCCGAGCCAAACTGGAGTGTTTTACAAGCCTCTCTGAATGTATTACAGCTAAAACGTATTTTATATCTTTGTGTGATCCTGTACTTCACAGGCCAGGGGTCCCTGCTGTTCCATACGATATTTGCCACATGATAGACAGAGCAACACCGAACCCTTCCCTGAAAATCACAGCTGCAGACTTTTAAAGACGTTTCCTGTCCCTGCAGGTACAAAGTATTTTCAGGTACAAACATCCCCACTCGCCCTGTGTCCGACTTTATTACTCTGCTTTTGACTGGCAGTT
>NW_009596654.1:626-1354 GCF_000690535.1 Cariama cristata
GGGCCCTGGGCATCCCCTGGAAACCACCCCATATCCCTGGGGGAGCACCTCACATCCCCAGGGGAGCATCCCGCATCCCCAGGAAAGCATCCCACATCCCTGGAGGTGCAGCCCCCATCCCTAGGAAAGCACCCCACATTCCCAGAGGAGCACCCCACGTCCCCGGGGAGCACCCCGGCACATGCCAGCCCGGGGTGGCTGGGCAGAGGGTAGCCCCGGCCGTGGCTTTGGGGTCGGGAAGGAGGGACACGGGTCCCTCCCCAGGAACGAGGGGTGGGTGGTGGTAGGAGCTGTCGTGGGCAGCTGCCCACCCAGGGCGAGCAGGGCGCAGGCTCACGCCAGGGCAGGTGAAGAGCCTCGCACCGCCTCGTGCTAAAGCTCTCCCGAGCTCCGGTGGGCAGCAGCCCGGTGGGGAGGGCTGCGGTGCCGGCGGCTGAGCCCTCCTGGGGAGGAGGTGGCACAGAGGGGGACACAAAGCGGGCAAACCTCGACCCCCCAGCTATGGCCAGGGAGGGGGATGCCTTGCAGTGACCTCCTCGATGTTTTTCTCCCTCCCTCCCTCCCTGCGTGCGGCTGGCAGCGCTGAGCCTCTGTCAAGCCTCCTGCAGGCAGAGGATTAGACATTAAAGGGTTGCATCGTTTGCAGGGGTCTATGGGCTCCTCTGCGTATCAGAGCCCATAAGGACCAGCTGGAGAGGCAGGCGGGGGGGGGGGGGGAAAAGGGGAGG
>NW_009596654.1:1505-1761 GCF_000690535.1 Cariama cristata
GAAAACGGGCAGCCCCGAGCTGTGAGCTGACCCGGGCATTGTCCCGGGGTGGAGAACGGACAGAATAAATGGAAGGACGTCTTAATGATGCTTACTACAAATTTCCTGGTTAGGGTTCACTTTTTCCCTTCACATACGTAGGTACCATCAGTAGTTGGGGGCAGTGAGGGCGTGTTTGCCGTTTCTGCCCAGCAGCCCTGCGGGTGGGGACGGGGCAGGGGCACCCTGGGCTGCCCCCGGCCCCTGCGGGGGGGAC
>NW_009596654.1:1805-5314 GCF_000690535.1 Cariama cristata
GCCTTGCAGCACCGGTAGCAAAACACTGTCGTAGTGCTAAGCCAGGATGGAAAAAATCCTGATAACCGGCCAGTTTGCCGTGTCCCTGGAAAGGTATTTGCATTGGAGCCAAGATTTCCAAGAGCAGCCCTCTGCCCTGCCTCAGGGGTGCGGAGGCACTCGGGTACAGGGGCTCGGATCCCAGGTCCCCATGGGCGTAACACCTCCGTGTGCTGGGCTGAGTGCGTCGGGGTGGCATCAGGGACAGCGCGATGGCCCCGCTGTGAGGCTGGGACCCGAAAGGTTGATGCTGATGCTGAGGGCACGGCCCCTCCCCAGAGCATCCCCGGCGAGCGGGGACCGAGGAGGTTCCCCCAAGACTGCACAGCCACGCAGCATGGACAGCAGAGTCGGGGGAACACTTGTACTTAGCAGGGCAAGGAGCCGCGGCTACAGGAGAGCTGACAAGCCAAATCCCACGTTCAGTCCGGCAGTAAGGAACTGGCTGCCACCGGCACAAGCTGCACAGAATATCTCGAGGCAGAACAGAACCCATAAGCCAGGAGCAAACCCAGCCGTGCAGCCTCGCCGCCCCACCTCATCCTCTGCGGGCAGGACAGGACCAGGGCAGGTGTGCGGCAGCGCAGGGAGTGGTGGAGCATCTTCCCCGGCTCCCAGGGCCAGCTCTGTCCTCCCTGGCAGCGAAGGGATGGTTGCGAGCAGAAATCCCCATTTCTGGTTCTGTGGGACATTCAGAAAATCCGTGGGCACTGCCGGCACAGTCAGCGAAGCTTCAGTAACTCCTGGATACGTTTCATGAGCAGGAGGACTAAAATCACACTTTTGTGTCTCAGTTTGGTCATCCGTACGATGGAGTATTCTAGATGCTTGGACATTTTCTGCGGGAAAAGACAGCTCTTCCAAACAAGCAGAAAACGCTCTGATAAAAGTGATTCCGGGCTCCTAAAAAACCCAGAGCTTGTCCCCCTTCAAGGTGCCTGTGCACCTCTTTTGCATCTGCCTGCCCGGCCATTCCCAGCGGGATTCCCCAGCTCCTCATGGGCGCACGCATGGCAGCTCTTGCCATCCTGCAGATCGAGGCTGAAGCTGCCCCTTTCCCCTGCCCCCCGAGCACGTGGCACAGTGACATCTGCAGACGGAATAGCCCTGCACATTTTCCCTTATTAGGCTTCAGAGTCAACACCACACTGGGGTGAAGGGGAAGGGCCAGCGCTACTCCGAGCTGCTGCCATAGGGACACAAAATGACTTTCCCTAAGCTGAAATGCAGAGCGGAGCCGTGTTCCCCAGGCCCCCGACTCGCACAGCTCTGCTGCCCGTGCCCAGCGCTGGGTGGCCCGCACCCAGCTGGGGGTCCTGGTCCCAAGCATCTCCCATGGGGTGAGGGCCGGCTGAGGCCGGAGCGCAGGGAATAAACCCGGTTTTAAACCCTTCTCTGAGCCTGGGTCTCCAAAGGAGGGGTGTGCTACTTTCTGTTCTCTAATTAAACTAATATTGCATCTTACTAGTGAAGAACGAGTCGACGATTAAAGGCGTGCTGAGGTGTTAAATGTGACAGTGGCAGGAAGAGGGAAGGAGCTGAATCAGAGCGCCAGGCTCTGCCTGCAGTGGGGCAGCCCCAGAACCACGCGTGCCCGAGGGTGTGCGTGTGCGCACGTGTACGTGCACACCTGTGGGCGTGCGTGTGGAAAGCCCGGGGCCTGATCTGACCAACACGCAGGAACAGTGGAGCCGCCCCAGGTGGGGAGGGGATCTGGCACATCTCTGACAGACAGCATCCTCCCAATCCCAGCAGGCTCACAAACATCCCCAAAATAAGATATTTATACATATATGTATATAAAAGGGCTTTTTTCCGATTCACTGCTTTCACAAAAGGCTGGAGAGGGCTCCAGTCCTTCCACTCATCTCTCAAGAGCACGCCAGACCTTTATTCAGCAACACTGAAAGCGGATCTGGCAAAGTCTATTTTTGACATCCCCCTGGACGCTTTGGAAAACCGAGCTCCGCTCTCTGAGCCGGGAGGACAGAAAATGGCAAAGCTCTGCCCGCGATCCGCCTGCACACCGGGCAGTCCGGACCCGGAGGGCTTGGGCTGCTCCGAGGCGCTGCCTGCTCCCCACGGGGCAGAGGGGACAGGGATGAGGTGCAAAAGCAGAGCCCCAGCATCCTTCCTTGGGACATGCCCGAAGGGGAGCGCCGGGGCTGGGAGCCTGTGCTCGCCCGGCCGGGTCCCCCGGGAGGGGGGCCAGCCGGGACCGCGGCTCTGGGCTCCTGCCTGACCCGGACCAGGCAGCATCCCCAGGCTGCTGTAAAACCTCCACTGCAACCAGCCCAGAGGGCAGCCCCGCACCCTCGCTGTAGTGGAGCTGCTCTCATTCAGACACCTGAAAACTAAGAGCGGGGTTTTTCAGCCCCCTCCAAGGCTGGGACAGCCAACTGCTGTAACGCTGCACGAGATTTTGGCAGCCTGGTACCAGGGAGAAGCCTGGAGGACGGCAGCTGCTGAGCCGGGTCGCTCCGAGCTCGGCGTGCCGGTGCAGAAGGTGCTGGGCGGCACGGCTGGATCACCTTGGACAATCCGTGCCGGGGCTGGACACGCCGTGCCCAGGTGGGTAATCCCCAGGGCCACGGGGATTAACCCAGGGAAGCAAGGCCGGGGTGCTGTGGGTGCTGGGAACAGCCCTGCCGGGGGGAGCTTCTGCCTAATGTTATTGCACACTTTAGCCCATCTCTAATTAAGAGTTTAATAACCGAATCTCTAGAAGCAATTAATTACTCGTTGTTGTGGAGACATTGTTTCTTCCTATCTCTCTACCAGCAGATTTGGAAGACCACAAAGCACTCCCGTATCTGCTAAGAGGTGATGGTTTCAGGGGACGCAGGAGCCCCTCGACTTGGTTTGAGTGGGTGAAAGAGCCCTGACAGCAGACACCACTATAAATAGGCCAGGGGACGCAGGCAGGCGTGGGCAGGACACGGGTGTCTTGCTAAACCAGTTAGTTCCCCACTTGCCGTGTGGCAAACACTCCACAATTATCGACCGATCAGCTCCGCATTAGCCGCTTACAGGGATGGGTGGGATTATCCGCACCAAGGGCACGGTGGGATGCCCACAGCCACGACGTGGTCCTCCCGCATCCCTCGCGACGCCGCGCTGCAGCCAGGGCTCTGCAAACAGAACAAGAGCCTGAAGGAGCTGGTTGTCCGTACTCATCTGCTGTTTGTCAGGCAGAGTGCCCCGCTCCCACCACCACCGGGCACAAGCAGCCGGGCAGGGCAACCACGCCGCTGTGTGACCAGCGCTGCAAGAGAGCACGGCTTCCCCACAGCATCCCAACCATGCCCGAGGAAGGGATGCCCGAGGAAGGGAGCCGGGCCAGCTCCCGGCTGCCCAGGTAGGCTGGAAGGACAGACCGTCCCCGACAGCAGGATGCTGGTGCAGGGGCAGGAACGGCCCCAGGATGGAGAGGTCCAGCAGCCGGGGCCGGATTCCTGCCAGGTGCTTTT
>NW_009596654.1:5352-5554 GCF_000690535.1 Cariama cristata
GTGGCGGGGGGTGGTCCGGGGGAAAAGGGAGCCGCAGGTCCAGAGATGGAGGCCCACGGCAGCCGGGGAAGCGTCCCAGGGTCAGGCAGCATCACCCTCCGCACCCCCAGCAAGCGGGGAGCCCAGCAGGCTGCAGGAGGTCCTGCTCCCTCGTACTGCGGAGACAGGGTAATTCGGCTGCCCCACACGGAGCCATCCCCCC
>NW_009596655.1:0-2371 GCF_000690535.1 Cariama cristata
GGCTGTTCCCGAGCTGCGGGAGGAAGTTTCCATCGCTCAAAATAAGTCTTTATTCTTTGATCTGCTCTCTCCCGTGCCGGCAACATCTTTTCTAGCCCCCAAAGCCCGTAGGAAATACGGTGTGCCTGTTTACCCGGCATCTAGAGAGCATCTTTTCCAGGATCTCCACAGGCATTCATCAGCATGTGAAGCAAATTATATGGGAAATTATTATGAAAGAATTGCTGGGGAAAGACACTGAAAGGAGGTTTTGCAGCCCATTGAGTAAAAGTGCCAGTGCTGGCACAGACCCCAGAAAGGAACACATAGCAGTGAAAAACAAAGTCCAACATTTCTACAGCAGCCTTAGCACAACCGTGGAAATCACCTGGGTCCACTCATGCACCCACATCTGAAAACAGGACCTGCACCTCCTTTTCCAATACCAACATCTGGTTTATGCAAACTTAGGGCTGAGATGAATGGAAGGAAATGTTTAAAACAAGGCACAGACTACAAGACAGATGTGAGGTCAAGAATCCCATGCGAGATGGATCAAGAAGCCCTTTCAAACATCTCATTAGCAGCATGACAGCTGATAGCAGCCCAACACTAACAGCACCCAAGGGTACCAGCCCGATGTCCAAGCAAAGCCAGCTCTACATGGCTAGCACAGAGCCACAGCAGGAAATCGCAAGAATGCCACACATCAGGAACAGCAGTAACCTCTGCAGACCCGTCCCTCCGCAACAGAAGCAGCTTCTCTAGACTGTGTGTCAGGGCTGCTGCTGTACAATGGACCCAACCAAGACTGGTAAGGAACAGCTAAGCATCCATCTTGCATGCAAGGCTTCCTGGCCCTGGAGTCCAAGGCTGGAGGGGGACACTGGTCTATCTGAGCTCTCAAACAGGCTATTGGATTTACCCAGTCATTCCAGCATGAAATGAAACTGGTGTTGTTTTTTTGGTTTCGAGGTGTGTTTTTTCTTTGGTTGGTTTTTTTTGGGGGGGGGACACAGAGGTATTGGGAAGGAAGAGGAAGAGGGTTTGGTCTGCTTAACAGTAGAAAAGCGTTATTAGCATTAAGGAAAAAAAATAAATCACAATATAGCATTTTTTAAAGTCTTTATTATGCAGAACATAGAATATATTTGAATGGATTTTTTTCCCAAGCAGTTTTTTTCTCCAGTGTTTTTTTTTTTTTTTAAACATGCATTGTTACCTTTTTAAAGCCCATGTACCATCCATTTATATTTTTCCTGCCCACTGAGCATCCAACTTCATGTTAATCCCGAGTGTAAAAAAAATTAGACATCTGGCATAAAATATTTTGGGGGAAGCCCATTTAAAAATTTTATCTAAAATGTCTTATCTACAAAAAAATCCAATATATATGTACATTATAGCAACACAGAGGCATAAGAATACAGTGCAATTTAAGACAAAGTGCTGTGACTTGGTAATTCTGCCCAGGGCTTGTGGAAATGTGGGCCACCATTGGCTTTGGGGCTGCTAGCCTAAAGCCTCAGGCTCCAACGTTCCTCTGGTCTCTCTCAAACTGGTCTGAAGTTACTAACAGGGGAAGGCTGGAGATGCATTTAGCTCGATACACCGCTAGGGGGTAGCAGAAATACTGTCTGAACAAGGTAAGATCTGGCCAAAAAAAAAAACCAGAAAATGATCGCTTTACAGCGGTTTGGTGCATGTTTCACTTCGCCATGGGTAATTTTGGAACGGCACCAACCCGTGGCATATTCGAGCGAGATCTGTTCACCTACTACTGAGGAAATTAATTTGCTAGCTGCCACTGCTTCTGAAGTCCCTGACCCTCTCAATAATTCTGCTTTCAGCAGCCCAGGAACAAGTTACCAATGCTTGCTACAGAGCAACACTGGTGCAGAGAACTGCACTATTTTTGGCCTTCACATACAGACACCTCTTCTGCTCCTTAAACGGCTGCTAGCCAGGGTCAAACACAAATTGAGTTGAACCTCTCCCTCCCAAGAGAACAGCAGTACATATTGCTTAACTAAGAGCACAGAGTATTTTTCCATGGGTTAAAATCCACTGCATTCTTCAAGGTCAGTTTTAATTTCAATTCTTCATACCAAGAGTCACAGCTTAAGGCCTTCAACACACACCACAGTCGTCATCTCCTTCACCCAGCCCCTTCTGGGGATGTAAACACAACAGCTCCAATGTCTGCACCAAACACTTCTCTTTTTAGTGAAAGATAAAGCACAGAACTTCACGCAAACACTTCATGGTTGTGCTCTAGCTTCCCATCCCAATCCTTGAACAGGTGAACAACTGCAAGGCTGGGGATGTTTACAGGAATAGAAGCCGTAACAATAGCATCTGAGTTGTTTTGTTGTTGTTTCTCCCCTCCCAT
>NW_009596655.1:2402-11549 GCF_000690535.1 Cariama cristata
CCCCCCCCCCCCCCCCCTTCTTTTAAATTCAAGTTACACAGGTCGAATGACTGGTACTTTTCCCAAACACTGGTCCAATGCCACTTGGGTGCCAGCGACGCACCTGCTGCAGGGTCATTCTAGGCATTCCCAGACAGCTCACTGCTTCACTAGTGTTAAAACAGAACAGACCGCAGGTACCTCAGGTCTCTGTGCAGAAGGTGCCACCCACACAGATCCCACCATGCTTGACACTTTGACAGGCTGAGTATAAACTATAAAAGTAATATATATAAATTCTACATATAAACTGTATAAATTTTGACTGAGCATTGTGTATCAGGATAAATCTCCACAAGTTTCCCTCTCTGTGATGCAGCAAGGGAGCTCACGCATAGCACTCGAGAGCCAATGCTGCAAGATGTTCTCTTAGATGAAACGGAGAGCACATGCTCACGGCTTTCCTCCAAACTCTCCTATGATCTGCCTGAATGGGTAACAAGGCTTCTGGACAAGCAAACAGCTGTAAGCCAAAAACTTTTCAGAAGTAAAGAAATTAAAATTTGCACGGAAGGAGAGGAAGTATTTACTTGGCCTAGAAAAGTTTTAGAGGACAGTCCCTTTGGGCACTGAAAGTTGCATTCCTGTCTTAGGGATGCTTGTTCAAGTACACATGAAGAGCCCCGTACAGCTATGAGTTAGTGATGACTGACTGCCCCTTTTTTCCATCTCTGCTGTATCAGTCCTTCACCCACACAGCACACGGCTCGGTCACTGGTTTCACAGGCACACTTCCCTTTTCCGCTCTGTGTGAAGGTGCAGCTCTGACAGTGGGTACCACTTCTGCACTCTTAGAGGAAACAGCAAGAGGAGGATGGATGATGTAATTCCCTCACTGAACAACTTCATCACGGTAACATGTTCAGTCAATTGACTCCTGAGTCCTTGCCTAAAGCAGAAGTGTGCTACACCAGTAACCCAAGAACCAGAACAGCTCTTTAAGGATGCTATCTAAAGGGAAAAAATACAGAAACTAAACAAAGAGTTAAGTATACCATATACACAGATACTATACAAAAGTCTGTCTTGTGTGAGAAAAAAAAAAAGCAAGACCTGAATATTTTGACACAAGAATCCTTGGTTTCTTCTCTGTCAGAGAACTAAAGAAAAATTATGAATCAGGCTCCTTAAGACAAAGGTCTACCTGGGAAGACCAGTTTCTAACAAGCAGCAGAACTCTCGCCCTTCTTTGCTGATGCTCAGTAATAGGAGCTTCTCAATTTTCTTAAGACTAAAAGAATATGGCCATCAGCCTTGAAAACTATAATGGTTCTAAACTCTTCACTCCACTCAGCAGAGGCAAAATCTTGCTTGCTAAGTTCTTCAGAGAGGTACTGGGAAGGTAACTATTGTATATTTATGAGTAAGCTTAGCCAATGTACAGTACAGGGCAAAATCCTTTGTTCAAAAGCAGCCTTCATTTTCTTTTGAATTTTGCATCTCTTAAGAAACACCAGGAGTCATTTTCAATTAGAATGTCTCAGAAAAGTTGGCAGGGACTGAAGTCTAGTTCTTAAGCAGCTTTTCTTCCTTTGTGATCTCTCAAGATTGGTTCTTTCATTCACTTCTACTGCCAGGACAGAAAGGAGACAGATTTCTGGTCAGTACATAAATATCAAAGCAGCAATCCATCCTATACATACTGTGACAGCACACATGCTGTGGGTTTGCCTAGTACAGTAGTGGTCTGCTCCTTTGGTTGTAGGAGCGGAGTTTTTTAGCAGATGTGAAAAGATTTTCCTGGCTCTCATGGTCAGTGAATTACTGACTTAAAAGTGTGAAATCTTGGACTTGTAACTTCTTACTTTTTCAGAAGCAGTTTCAACAGGTACCAGACTTTGGCAAAACAGATTCCATTGAAAAAAAGGCCTCTGGGGGGAGGGGGAAGTTGCTTCCCAAAAAGGATACTGCAGGGCTGAAATGTAATCATGCAGTTTGCAAATGCTACTAAGTGCAGGAATGATTTCTGAAATGTCTTTGTAACCCAGAATTCAAAGTCATATGCAGACAATGTGCCATAGCAGAAAGATACTAAATGGCAAAGTTTAGCATGAACACAATTTCATCAACAACTGCAACTGGAATCCCAGTGTGGACCGGTAATTTTAAACCATTGACAATTTCAGAAGTGCTATACAGGAGTTATCTGAATTACTGAGATTTATCCAGATGTTTTTCTCCCTTCTAAAGACAAGCTGCCCTAAAATTGAATCCCAGAGACAAGATTAAGACTTGAGACTTGTAGAATCTATGATAAGCCACTTCTAACTTAATACATCACAGTTTTCAAACTGACTTGACTACACAGCAGACACAAACATGCTGTACATCTGGGAATGCTCAAAACAGTTCCCTACTCATCCATGCCTATGCCTTCAAGTTGGTTGTTTTTTTCCAATCTTAAACCATCCCATGATCAAGTCAACAGAACCAGGGCTGGAGTCAGGGCTTCCTGCACTAACCTCCTCTTGTTCCCTACTACAATCCAGAAAGAAAGGAAGGAAAAAAAAAAAAAGCAGTAACTCTTTGAGGTAAAGCTTTTTGAAGTCAGAAAGCAGGTCATCTGCTGGAATGTTACAGCTAGTCCTGGACACAATGCAGGTGAGAAAGTAAGCTCCTGTAATTGCAGTTTACTCACTCTGCGGCTGAACAAGTGAGACTACTCCATAGCTATCAAAGTTGCACATATAGGTTACAGACTTCTTGAACTATGCACACACTTTGCTCCAGAAGGCGAGCAAATCAACATTAGCGGACTAAGACAGAAACAGTTATCTGGGCCTATTATCAAACAGTCAATTTTAGCTCTTCTCATCTAATTACATTTCTGAAATGCAATGATAAAAAATTGAATCAGTGTTCCGTTACATCAAAATGGAACAAGATCTACAAACGCATGAAGACAGATATTCTATTAAATAGAAGCCAATTCTGCTTTAAATCACCAGATATGTTTGCAGAACTGCTTGGTTCTAGTGACCAAAGCACTCCTTCCCTGTTAGTTGCAGAGTAAACAAAAAACGTAAAAAAAAATTGTCTTGCAGCACCAGGCAAATAGCTTTGAGCTGCACTCTGCTTTAGCATTACGATGAAGAATCTGTTTAAAAAACTTCAGTCACCTGCAAAAAGCATCATGCTAACCCAAACTGAAGAGCTGGCCCAACACAACTGACACAATGTTAAAGCTTTACTACCTTTGCAGAAACCCTACATATGCAAGGTATAAAATACAGAAACAAATGATACTGCAACTGACTCCTGTTATGAAATTTTTGGTACCTCTTCAATGATCCATTCTGTTCACTGAAAGAACTCAGGACGCAATGACTAAGTAGCAGACCACCTCTAAAGTGTGCTAGAACAAAGGTGTCTATTTTAAACTTTGATCAGAGTAAGACAGTGTGGAACTCGCAAATAAAGATTCCAAACAGGAACTGGCTCAGTGAACATTAATTTGATCTTGCAGTAGCAGAAATGCAAAAGAACAAAGATCTCAAACTAAATGCAATTGTGAGGATGCTCTCCCTTCAGGGAAGGCCTACACAGACACGCAGCTGTCACCTGAGACTTTGTTGGCTAGCCGAAATGTAATGTTTGATACAAGATCCAAGCTATCTATACTCTTTGCATAAAAGCCTTGCACAACAAGGCCAATAAAGAACCCCTCATATATGACATGAAACAGTGAATTAGCGTGGCAAAGGGTAGCAATCAGTCTTTCACAGATCTGCATGAAATAAGCGGTTCTCCTAGTAGTCATCCATTATATAAGCCTGGTTATTGAGTGGTTCTGGTCTTAAGAAGCATAAGGCTTGCTATGGTTTACTAATCCCACAAGCACTTTTATAGAACTTTAGCAGTGACTTGTTCATGGTTTTATGATAATTCTAAAGCAAGAGAAATTAACCTGAAGATGAGAAAGCAACACATACTAAAACCAGCTTTTTTTTTTTTTTTTGGTTTTTTTTTCTGTTTGTTTGTTTTAAAACCAGAAGTATGTCAGAAGGAAGACAACACACAGCCCATTTAAAAAAAAAAAATTAAAAAAAAACCCCTCTCCATAACTTACCCTATATCAAGAGGACAATTAGTGTCAAAACCAGGAGACAATCTGGTATCCATACTGGGAAGGAAGAGGCTAGAGTCCCAGAAGTCCTTCTGCCTGTGGTTTACAAAACTAAGTAATGTTTGGGAACAATGGTCCTGTCAGTGACATGTCAACAACACATTTATTTTAAAAAGACTAAATTCAAGTTTTAAACACAAGTAACTGCAAAAGAAAAAAACAAAACAACCCCAAAACTTTGGTTGATTATCCATCTTGTTAAATATGTCAAAGTTAGCAATCAACAGTTTCTCTAGGAAGTCTCCAAGAACAGACAGTTCAGCTCATTCCTTACCAGGAAGGTCAGACACCTAGCAGTGACACTGGAAATGCTGCCATGCCAGCGTCACACATGCTCACAACACCTCAGCCAGCATTTGGGAGGCTACTGGTGCATACAAAGTCTGAGCTGATCAGCCACAGCCAGCTCGGGTTGCTGTGAACTCACTGAGACAAATAAATAAAAAAAAGCAACAAGAAAAAATAAAGCCAAGCACCTCTATGGCCAGACCCTGAAGACACAGGAATCGAAGCTTTTTTTTCCTCCTCTCCCTATTTACAAAATGCCATTCAGAGCTGATGTGGCCACTTCAGTATTGTGAGGAAATGTCTTTTATGCTAAGCAGTCATAAGTGTGTTGTTCATGGACGCTGTGGCCTGCGTGCCACGGAGTGTCCCACAGGGTGTGTCCCTCCCACCAAGGCACACGGAGGGAGCTCAGTCTTCTGTTTCTTCATATGTTGTCTCGTCAAACGGCCGGTCCAAGAGAGGTACCAAACGATGACGGGAATATTTCAGTTGCAAAAGATCCCCAACTTCATTGATTTCTTTTAAAGCCTGAGAAAGAGACCACAGTAGATCAGCAGAGGAGACAGATGCAAGGAAGTTATCAGCATATCTTCCTTTTTGCATGCCTGCAGACTACTCTGACAGCCATTTTACTTAAGTGAGATTTTACTGTGCTAGAAGTCCATAGCTTCAGAGGTGCATAGGATTTGGTTTTGATTTTAGCATTCAGAAGTCTCAAGACCAAGCGAACAGCACTAGTCGCTTAACTGAGAGTGACTCTGCACCCACCTGACTACGCCACTTCCAAGGCAGGATCATAATATCCAGCAATACTAACTCAAATTTCATAGTCATCCCCAAAAAAGCCATGACTATTCATAGACAGAAAAACTGAGAACAACATTCCTCCCTTCCTGGAAGTAATAAAGTTGAAGCAGAAAAAAATGTACGTGGAGGTTTGACTCTTCATGTATCATTCAGTATGAAAACAGCACGTGTGTTAGTATACCATCTCTGACCTAATGTATTTTTTAAATTGCAAGATAGCAAAAGGCAAACTGCAATATTGTGCTAACAAGTTCTATTGATGCATTTGTTATATCTACATTGGTTATTTTGCATTGTTAATCGGTTAATTTGCATATACAACTAGAGATGCAAGCTCTGTATTGTAAACAACATTGCATGGGAGATTTTTGTCAGCCAATCCAAGGAATGAAAAAAAATTATTCTGTGTAGGATCCCAAGCATTTTCTCCCTAGAAAGCAAGTCTCACTAACTGAGGTTGCCACAGAGGCAACACTCAGGTAACTGATTGCCCAGAACAATGAGCTGCTAGTGAGCTAACAAAACCTTTCACCGTTTTTACCTGAATACAAATGTTAGGAAGTTTACCAGAGATCAAACATCTGCTAGCGTAAGAAACGAGGAAAGTCCCAGCTCAGTTAATCATACTTTCTTTATGTTGCAATCTCTTTGATAAGACACTGGTTCACAATAGGATTTGTTAAAAGCCAAACCCTGAACTTCAATTCATTTCTCTACAGAACACTGCTGGAGCAAGGTACAAAATAAATCAGTTGCTGCAGACAAATCTGCAACAGTACGTGATGCTAATTATCTTATATAGGCAAGTGACAAAGAAATGAGTTCAGAAGATGACAGATCCAAGTCCAATGTGATTTTTGAACTCAAAGGCTGGCATTCTGCACTCCCTTGAATTGTACATTTATTCAGATAGGTACATTCAGCATTCCTTCAGAATGCCACTAATTCAACACTAATGCTCCAATTTTAACATGTTCTGGGTCAAATGCCTGTCTCTTGGGAATAGCTGCCAGACGGGAGTTAATATCCCTACATGCTTTTCCTTCCTGGATGGATAGTTCAAGTTTTTACATCTTTAAACAATGGCCCCTCATGCTTGTTATATCTGGCAGCAAAAACCTCTCCACTCTAAAATCTGGGGGAATGACAAACCCAGAACTTGGACCTTGGTAAAAACAAAACAAAAGCATGGTTACTGTTTGCCAGAGCTTTAAGTAAAGATCCCATATGGAAACAATTTAAGGTTGAATTTCTGTTGAAAGAGTCTGTTAACTGTTATTCTTGAATGCAGATTTAGGATTTTATTAATTTAAAACAAAAAGGACCATGTGACCAGCAAAGACTACAAAGGAAATGGCATTGGTGAACTCTGACTTCAGGAGAGTGTAATATATTTTTTCATCACTAAAAAGAAAGCACCAGCCCACAGGGATGCAGGTTATGAGGGACTTCACTCTGATCCTGAGCCAAATATTTTCAGGCAAGGAAGTTTTATTTACATAAAACAGTTAAAACTAACTGAGAACTGTTCCACATCATGTGGGTTTATTTAATAAGAACAAGGAAGCATTACAAATATCAGCATTTACAAGACAAGCTTCTCTTCCCCATGCTCCAAACCTGGATAAATTTTATTTAGAAAAAAATGCCATAACAGCCCTAGTTAGCATCCACGCACACACTGATGGGCTACCAAGTTCTCCTGTGTGGCACTGACTTGGAAGTTTTCTGCCAGCTCTCTCCTCTCCCAGTCTATTAATTTCAGCTCATTTTCCTCCTGGACATTGTTGCCACAGTTCAGTACAGGGATCAGATCTGAGGGCTGCCTTAATGATTAGCTGCCCGAAATCAATCCCCTTTCACTGCATCACAAGGAAACACAACACAAAGTCACTGACACAGACTTGCCCCTTATTAACTCTTCTTGCCAATGTTCTAGGTTCAAAGTGTGCAGCCGTTTTGAACCTTAAAGTGGATTACACCAACTTGGAACAAAGCCTCCACATACTGAGCTAAATCAGGATTTCTTCATTCATTTCAAAATTCACACCTCATTTTGCCCTGGATTAATTTTCTTAGGCAGACAAACCCTAATACACTGAACAAGCATTTCCTCAATTTACAGCATTTAGTACCTACGGAGGTAGTCTAGAAATGAGTCTTTAGAGTTAAATGCAGAAGACTTGAAACATTTTCTGGAAAGCAGAAAGCCAAAGTGACTTGACAGGAAAAGGGCTTTTTTAAGCAGAGTAATAAAAGTCACAGATTGGTTTTGAAAAAGAGCAAGTATAGTACTTATATAGACCCTGCAAAAGCAGCTTGTTATGGTAAAGACTCCAGCTAGGCACTAAGAGAGAAGACCAAGAATCTAACAGCAAGATTGCATGATTGCTCAGGTAGTACCAGCACATCAAGTTTGCACGGTTTCAGTCGTAGCTCAGTTTGCAGCAATGTGATTTCAGACCTTTCAGTTTCTTTTCCTTCCTCCCACCTGCTTCCCATTCATCCCCCCACATCCACCTGGCCAGAAGTTATTGCTCCCTCATTGTGTCAATGCACCCAGTTCTATTACCCTAGTCTGAGCCAAGTCTGTGATACTATTCATTTCACAAGGGAAGGATAGGCCCTTCTCTAAACACACTGTTTCAGAATTTTTATTTGGAACAGAAACAACTGAATTGGGATAATTATGGGAAGAGTAGCAGGACAAGTAGCTGGGAAGCAACTCCGTAAGCAGTCTGCTGTTGGAGTGTCAGGGCAGAATCTCTCAGGTCTTAGAAGACACAAGCAACTCAGAAGCAGCAAGTACAGCACCACAGATACAAGGCAGGTTGTTTAACTGATACAGAAAGACACTGAATATACATTAGCAAAGTGCACACACCATTGCCTTACTATTTTTCTCAACAAAACTACAGGGAAAAAAAAAAGAGCCACTTTCAGCTGTTGATTTGAAAGTTCTGTGGCACTGAAGTGTGAAAAGTTTGAATCTATTTTTTTTTTTTTGATAATACATTAGTAAATATCTGTTTATATGTCCCATTTGCTGTTCATGTACCACCTGATCATAGCTGGACACTGTACATGATTTCCCCTGCATAACTCCATGATGACTACTCCCAGTCGCCTTCTTGTCCACAAAATATTTGAAAACAGTTTCAAGGATTTTTTTCTCCATCATCTTCCCAAGGATCAAGGTAAGGCTTCTCAGCCTGCAGTTCCTCAGATCACACTTCTTGCTCTTCTTGAAGTCAGTGGTGACATTTGTTTTCTTCCAATCCTCAAGAACTTCCCACAATCACCATGACCTTCCAAAGATGATAATCAAAGAGTGGCCTTGCACTGCCAGCCAGCCACCTCAACATTTGTGGGTGCATCCCATCAGGTCCCATGGACTTGTGTATGTTCAGCTTGCTTAAATGTTCCCTTATTTGATTCTCCTTCACATCAAGGGTAAGTCTTCATTGCTCCATATTTTTCCACTGACCTCATGGGCCCAGGATTCCTGAGGACAAGTCTCATCGGTAAAGAATGAGGCAAAGGCACCAAATACCCTGGCGTCTTGCATGTCATTTGTCACCTGATCCCTATGCCATTCAGCAGCAGCTCCACATCTTCTCTACCCTTCCTTTTGCTAATATCCCCATAAAAGCCTGGCCTGCTGCATTTCATGTCCTTTGACAGACTCAGCTCCAGGTGGGCTTTGGCTTTCCTGACCCCATCCCTGCATGCTCAGTACTGTGTCTCTATTTCTCCTGGGTCACCTGACTCTGCTTGCACCTCTTATATGCTTCCCTTTTATGTTTTTGTTGGTTGGTTCATCCATGCAGGCTTCCCACTACATTTGCTCTCCTGTAAGTCAGGATGGACCAACTTTTTTTTTTTTG